>NW_012045641.1:0-475 GCF_000956235.1 Wasmannia auropunctata
AGTTCCTTCCGTTCCTTCCGGTTCGCACGTTTCGCCCCGCGATATTACCGCAAATGTGTGTGTTCCTTTCGTTCCTTCCGAACCGTACGTTTCGTCTCGCGGAGAGGTGAATGTTAAATTGAAACCGGATACGTTCGACGGGAGTGTTCCTTTGCGCGAGTTCTTTTCACAATTTGATTTGATTGCCCGAGCGAATCGTTGGATTAACGAAACAAAAACCGCTGTTTTAGTATCATGTTTAAGGGGTAAGGCTCGTGCAGTATTAGAGAGCGTGCAAAATTTAGATAATTTGGAATACGCGGAATTAAAATCAAAATTGGAGTTGCGTTTCGGAGAAAGTCAATCTTTACAAAATTATTATTGTCAATTCACGAACAGACGACAAAAGTTCGGAGAAAACTTAGCTGCTCTCGGCTCAGATACCGAGAGATTATCACAGTTAGCGTATCCCGAATGCCCTCATTTAATTCGCGAT
>NW_012045642.1:0-384 GCF_000956235.1 Wasmannia auropunctata
TTTTCTTATATTCCCAACTTCATTTATAATAATCTCCAATTTTGCTACTTCCATTTGGCGATTGCCTTCCAGAGACCGTGCTTCGATTTGTGCCGCCAAATGCTGTAAAGTATTGACAGCGCATTTCGTAGCACCATAGTTCTGGGTCATTTTGAACTTGGATCCTCGGCACAGTAAGCTGCCATGCAGCGCCCTGCGCCACGATCACTCCTCATTAATCATTAATAAATAATCATTAATCATGAATGTCCAATGATAATTCTTGTACAAAGAATTCCCGTGAAAATACACTCAAGAGTATAATTAAGAATAACAATATAACAATATAATATAACAACATAATAATATAACAAGAATTATTTACTTATTAAAATACTTTTAATT
>NW_012045643.1:0-653 GCF_000956235.1 Wasmannia auropunctata
TGAGATCATGTTAAGACAAAAGTTCCAATACCAAAATGTTGAGACTATAATAGTTTTTGAATTATAAGTGTTTAAAGTTAACTAATCAGATCGTCTAAAGTTGGCGCGCTCAGGTACGGCACGCGCAATTCCTAAAAACAAAAGCTGACTTATCGCCTTTTTTATTAATATCGATATAAGGATTACATATGTGAATATAAGATTATTTTTATTGATATTTCTGCAAACACATTGCGCGATAACATTGTACAATAATATTTTCTTTTTTATAATAACATTTTTTGTCTTTACATAATACATAAAGCGCAAACTGTCAGATGACATTTCATTCAAAAATCTGTTATTAATTGCATATCTTAAAGACAAAACTGTAGTTATCAAACGGTACGTAATTAGCAAATGATACTTGCCCTACAATTATTTTACAAAATAATCTAATTAATTAATAACTAAAATTGTATTTAAAATTGTTGTAATTTATATTAAATTGTTAAATTTGTCGTATTTAATTGTTAATTTAATTGTTAATTTTCATGTTTGTTTTCTTCGGATTTTTTAAATAAAATGTTTAAAGTGTACTTGAATGAGTTTTATTTTAGGATATTAGCATTAGTAGCTTATTTTGTAAAATAATTGTAGGGCAAGTATCATTT
>NW_012045644.1:0-535 GCF_000956235.1 Wasmannia auropunctata
TCTGAAATTATTGTATTATGCAAAAGGCAAATTAGGTTAAGATGACATATAATAACATAACAGTGACATTGCATTAATGTAACAGCGTTCTAATTATATTACTGTTATATAATTGATATATAGTTGTTATATACTTATACAGGGTGTCCCGTAATGACCGGACTAACGCTTAAGGGTAGATTCCTGAGATCATTTTAAGACAAAAGTTCCAATACCAAAATGTTGAGACTATAATAGTTTTTGAATTATAAGTGTTTAAAGTTAACTAATCAGATCGTCTAAAGTTGGCGCGCTCAGGTACGGCACGCGCAATTCCTAAAAACAAAAGCTGACTTATCGCCCTTTTTATTAATATCGATATAAGGATTACATATGTGAATATAAGATTATTTTTATTGATATTTCTGCAAACACATTGCGCGATAACATTGTACAATAATATTTTCTTTTTATAATAACATTTTTGTCTTTACATAATACATAAAGCGCAAACTGTCAGATGACATTTCATTCAAAAATCTGTTATTAATTGCAT
>NW_012045645.1:0-664 GCF_000956235.1 Wasmannia auropunctata
ATCATGGATTACTGCATATATTTATAAGAGGACAGCATAAAAATGATAGAACTAAGCCTGGATCCTCCACGTCGATTAATACTGCCTGGATTGTTAATTTTGCGAATAGTATTATAAGAACATAAGAAGATTTTGTAAGTCATGTTTCATATATATAATGCGTTACCGCCTACCTCTCTGAAGATGACCACATATTTAGGGTCGAAACGTCAGAGGTTTTGATATTGTTCGTTGTATTGTAATTTATGTATTTATTCTTAAGTTATTGATGTGAGAATTATATTCATTTAAGCAAAGTTCACCCTGCGTTGGCTCTTTAACGCTTTTTCTTGATTTTCGAATTGTATATCTTTATATTCTTTTAGATTGTTCCAATAAAAATTGCAAAGATCGCAAATTCATTGGTTACGCGCATTTATAATAATTATACTTCATGGAACATATATGGAAATAAATTTTGCGTAACAGAAAACTCGTATCGCGTAAAGTTGGTTCTACATTAGTTGCTATGACAGCCAATCCAAAGCATTGATTTCAAAATGCAAACTTCAGATTGGCTGTCGCAACAAGCTTGCTATCGGCTTGCAACTAATGTAGAACCGGCTTAACGCCTCTGATTGGTTACGCAATACGCGTTAAACCGGTTCTACATTAGTTGCAAGCC
>NW_012045646.1:0-603 GCF_000956235.1 Wasmannia auropunctata
TAGAACATGTAAAATAATAATATTGTTAATAGCAATTATGTTCAATGAATTATTTTAAATGAAATTAAAAGTGAAATTTTTCAATCAAAACAATGTCAATTTGATTATTTTATTTTACATAATAATGTAATACATATTTAACATTGTGAAAAAATAAAATAAAATAAAATTCAGGAATCAGAGGAATTGAACCCGGGTCGACAGATTGGTAGTCTACAGCTGACCGCCTCAGCTGCGCCACCTTCTCAACAATGAGCTCAACGCGAACGGTATATATGGAACGGTATAAATTTTAACCCGGTTTTTCTCGAAAACGGCTGCGAATGGCATCGTGTCCCTTTGCTAAAATAATCTACTACTAGAGTACTTTACATATATAAGCCTTTTCAAAATCGGTGTCCTACAATTGGCGTTGTCCCCTTGTTAGATAGCGCTACAGTTCTCTCAACTGGTTTCTGAACGGCGTTTGAGAGATTGGGTGCTCCCGGGTGTCGTTTCTGAACGCAGCCCAGGAGACGACACGGGCAGGAGCCCTGTCTCGAGAACAACCGACGACACGGGCAGGAGCCCTGGCTCGAGGACAACCGACGACGATCGAGTGGA
>NW_012045647.1:0-547 GCF_000956235.1 Wasmannia auropunctata
TGGTGTCCCATAATAACCGCCTAAAATCTCGTGGGCTGGTAGAGCAGATTAAACTGAACAGAAAAGTCCTGTACCAATTTGCAAAATTCGCAATCGTTAACGAGATATTAATTTTTGAAGATTGACGAATAAACGCGTATCCGTCCGGCCCACCGCTGAATGCAGGCGCGCAGCGGAATACGGCCGTCCCACCGCTGGCCGTTGCTACGCGCGCGGAGATAAACAACGATGGCTACGGCAGCTACACACGAGCGGTGTGTAGCGCTGGCTTTCCGTTTTGATTCACGGTTGTCCCACGCCTTTTTTATTACAATCCTTTACATATTAATATGTATAACGCATAGGAAAATGTATTTTTCGTATGTATGTGTGTATGTGCGTATGTGTGTATGTGTATACGTGCGTGTGTTCATGCGTCGAAAAATAATTTTCTTTACATGTCATGAAAAGCGCTATCATTTCCACACCACCTTGCGGTAGATAGCATGGCGCGTTTTTTTTATGTGGTTCCCCAGCAGGCCTAATCCACCTCATAATTTAATTTAAT
>NW_012045648.1:0-364 GCF_000956235.1 Wasmannia auropunctata
TAATTTTATTAATTTGTTCACAAGTGACACGAGAAACTTACTGACGTAAGTTTAAAAATAAAACAGTTTTAAATCAATTTAAAATTCCAACAAAAAGTAGACAAGTTGAAAATTCTAATGCTCTTGGCGAAGCGTTTTAAACCTCTATTAAAAGGAGAGTTTACATTAGCTAACAAAACTGTATAAGTGAAAGAAGAATTACAAAAATATGAAGAATTTAAGAAGTGAATTTTAATTTTATTAATTTGTTCACAAGTGACACGAGAAACTTACTGACGTAAGTTTAAAAATAAAACAGTTTTAAATCAATTTAAAATTCCAACAAAAAGTAGACAAGTTGAAAATTCTAATGCTCTTGGCGAAG
>NW_012045649.1:0-382 GCF_000956235.1 Wasmannia auropunctata
AATGACAAAATACAGTCAGTACTCTAAGAATATACTTCTTATTATAAAAAGAGTAACAACGAATAGAAACAAATTCATTTATTTTATATCAAGTTAGTTGCATAAAATTAGTCGTAAAATATAGAAAATAAAAATCCGAAACATCAAAACGAAACTCTATAACTCTATAATATCTAGCCACTTAATTGCAAAATTTTTAGAGAATGTGCCCATAATTGAAGGTATTATATATGTTCAATTATACATTTCTTAAGTTATGCGTTAAAAATTGAGTTAGTTCTTCGTAGTGGACAGATAAGATAATTTAAAAAAATCAGGAAAAGAATATTTTTTTTAAGTATCAAGTACCCATTTCAAAAATTTGAAAAAAATATATGTTGTA
>NW_012045650.1:0-430 GCF_000956235.1 Wasmannia auropunctata
TTAAAGAGGAGAATTTTATCAATAAGTTCTTGACATATATTGATCACATATTTTTTTTCTTTTGATAAATGTTCCAAAAATCCTGATAAATATTGTCTATCGTCTGTATTATAACTAGATGTAGCAATTTCTTTCATATACATTGCAGTGGGCCAGTGGCAAAAAATCACAAGCGACAAGCATAGTGTATCAAGAAAGGTTAGATTAGAAAGAGAAAGAGAAAGAGACACTACCTTTCTCTCTCGTAGGATTTAGATCCAATCGTCTTATGGCTTGACTCTGGTTGAGGGTCTCTAGTAGCCAAGATCTGTAGCGACACCGTGTGGCAAAGCGGTAGTTGGGAGAAATAAAGGTAGCAGCCTCTGCAGCAGTATCTGGCACTTGGCAATAGAATTCCTTTAAAATTAATTTTTATTTTTACCATTTTTCT
>NW_012045651.1:0-514 GCF_000956235.1 Wasmannia auropunctata
ATTAAATTGGAATAGTCAAGAATGCATCAAAAATTTTTGCAATTTGACATCATTTTGACAAACTAAAATTTGATCTTATTTTGATATCATTTTGATGTCATTTTGATCTTTCTGTTCTCCTTGGGATGTAGTACATGTTTTAATAATAGATGTTATAATGTTATATTCAGCTACGTTGTACAATCAGTTTAATTGTTTATAATGCGACAAATATCATGGTACTGAATTTTTATTAAAGAGGAGAGTCTTATCAATAAGTTCTTGACATATATTGATCACATATTTTTTTTTCTTTTGATAAATGTTCCAAAAATCCTGATAAATATTGTCTATCGTCTGTATTATAACTAGATGTAGAAATTTCTTTCATATACATTGCAGTGGGCCAGTGGCAAAAAATCACAAGCGACAAGCATAGTGTATCAAGAAAGGTTAGATTAGAAAGAGAAAGAGAAAGAGACACTACCTTTTTTCGTCTCGTAGGATTTAGATCCAATCGTCTTATGGCTTGACT
>NW_012045652.1:0-350 GCF_000956235.1 Wasmannia auropunctata
TGTAATGCGAAATAAAAATTCATCGATGTAATCATAAAATGTCTTGATCTGAAAAATCTAATATATACAAATTTCGCGGACATACTGAGTTATTTACATTTATGTTGTTGCAAATTGCTTTATTTTATTAAATATTAAGTTAAGTTTAATACAAATATATAATAGAGTATGCTAAGTTGTTTAATTATTAAAAAATACCATTGATGTTTATAAAAAAAGGGAGAATAAAAAAGGGCCGATTTTGATTCCCAAAAGGTGTAAGTAAAAACACTAGTGTTTTTTTTTATAGATTTTGATCTCCTGAATATGATAGAACTATTAAAAAGTTCGTAGATCGGAAGAGCACACGT
>NW_012045653.1:0-788 GCF_000956235.1 Wasmannia auropunctata
TTCCGACAAATTACCACAAGCGATCTCAAGAAGAAGTTTGCGTTTTTTTTTCTTTTTCGTTTATATTTGTATCTCATTTTTATTATTATATTTTAAATTGAATTCATTATTTACTAGTTTGTTTCAGAACTAATTTGTGTTAATCGATTTAACCGCTAAATACTATGACGTTAAGTTGATATACTTATATTGAAAATATGCAGTCATATTTGTCAAGGGGGGCGGCATGTTGGCGCGCATGTTGGCGCTAGTAAGTAGTAAGAAAGTATAGATGGCGCGTGTCGAGTAGGCGAAGGGGAGTGCCCTCTCTGGCAAGAAAAGTTTGAGAGAATGAATATGGCGAGCGAAGAGTGAGGTGTGCTTGTACATGAGTTATCAATAAATCATTCTTTTTTAGTACGTAAGAGTTTTCGTCATTACACAAGAAGTTCGGCTAATCCACATTTGAAAGGGATTATAATCACAAACGCAGTTAGCGTAAAATTTATGCGCGCCAACAATATTCATAAAGTTCACATTTACACATAAACACACGTACAAATAATATTTCAAAATAGCCTCTTACACAGTAACAAATATGTGATTATTGTGATCCATAATATCCTGCGCGATATAATTAGCAATGAAGAAGTATATAATAATAGCCATTATAATTGTAATGCGAAATAAAAATTCATCGATGTTATCATAAAATGTCCCGATCTGAAAAATCTAATATATACAAATTTCGCGGACATACTGAGTTATTTACATTTATGTTGTAGCAAATTGCTTTATTTTATTAAATA
>NW_012045654.1:0-1231 GCF_000956235.1 Wasmannia auropunctata
ATAATAAAAAAGTTACAGTGTTCTTTCAAAGGAATACAATAACATATGATATAACAAAATTATTTTACAAATTATATAAATTTTATCGGTTTAAAATTTTACGGACAATTACTATCCATTTATTTTTGACTTTATATAAGAGCCAATTCTTGCATTAGAGATTGACATATAACATGTTGTCATTTGGAAATCATACCACACGGATGAAAATGAATAGGTAGTAGTCGTACGTGAAACTTAGAATCGACAAAATTTATATAATTTGTAAAATAAATTTGTTATATCATATATATGTCATCGTATTCCTTAAAAAGAACGCTAAAACTTTTATTTTATCTAAATATTTATGTTACTGTGATAAAATTATGCCTCTTTGTTCTCTAACACAGATAATTTTTATAAGCAATTACTGTAGTGTGCTTAAAATAGAATTTATTTGAAATCATTTAATTTATTATATTTGTTAATCTATCTCTTATAGTTTGCAATAAAAAGGGATGGACATTTTATACGGGGACATTCTATACTTTTTTTAGTAATATAAATTGTAATTAATAAATGTAAATTTAATTAAAAATTTTTATTAAATATTAACATCGTTTAAACCTTCGCGGGCCGAAGCCTACGCCCCCGTTTAAACCTTCGGGTACCGACTCGCCCTTTAAGAGTGGGTCGGCAGGCTCCTCCGCGCACCACCAACCCAGTACTAAGGGCATTGCCCCGCATATTGGAGTCTAAGGTGGTCCATTACCTAATAAAGAAGTCTAAAAAGTACGTTCGACTATCTCTCTCTCTTTTCAAATCATTTCCCTATCATTAAGACACAAAATGATGATATTCACGGCCAGTGTAAGGATTCCGCTCGGCCCACTTTAAACTAGCCATCTCTCTGATTGTGTCTCCTATTTCTTTTATTATCCTAGATTCCCAAAAAAATAACCCCCACCCCTGCGTCCTCTCTTTCCAAAAACCCAGGACGCAACAACATCATTATTAAGAATGCGTTTCAATATTTACTTCAATATTTACTTGTCGACACTGAAAATTTATAGTTTACGTAACATATCTATACATTTTGTGGTGATCTCTTATCCCCTGTTGTGCATGTATTTTCGGAAAAGGCATAAAAAATAACGAATTTTGGTGACAAACAAAAATTTTTTAATAAATATCTACTCTTTCTAAAAAATAAAAAAAAAGGTTTTTTCATTTTTATTTTATTTCAATTAAT
>NW_012045655.1:0-864 GCF_000956235.1 Wasmannia auropunctata
TAACTTCGTGACTAACTAACCTAATGACTATAATTAACTTAATAAATAATACTTAAACTTTATAGAAACAACATTATGTTAATAAATTTAAATAATAAGTTTGTTTAAATATTAAGTTAAAATATAAAATTTAAAAATTCACGATATTTTGCCTATACGAGCCTACTCCGAAATTCTTTATTTTTTCACGCCCCGATAACGGCGTAGACAAAATATCATGAATTATTTAGGGCTATAGTATACTTTTTTATAAAGTTTAAGTATTTTTATTAAGTCAGTTATAGTCATTAGGTTAGTTAGTCACGAAGTTAGTTTCGTGTATTGATATGTAAAAAAGGAGCCATCGGATATACCGTGCCTGAGCGCGCGAATTTCAGCCGCTAATAGTCTTGGTGCTTCTAATATTCTGATATATGTGAATCTTACAATTATTTTAGTATACTTGAATTAAAATAATTGTAAGATTCACATATATAAAAATATTAGAACCATCAAGACCTGCTTCGACCGTAAATGGCATTCTCAGATACTTTTTTACTTAATTTTTTGAGAACTTTCTTGCTACAGTATTTTTAATTGAAAATGAGACACTCTCTATACTCTGTATACAGTCCCCATGTAAGTAACCACCCCTTTTTATTTTACAAACTAAAAAAGATAGACCTGTCAAATATAATATCAAATTAAACGATTAGAAATAAACTTTTATTGTGTACAGTGACTATTTATGAAAATTATCTATGTTAAAAACGAAGAGACATGTTTAATTTTTCACGATAACATAAACATTTAGATTTATAATAAAAAAGTTACAGTGTTCTTTCAAAGGAATACAATAACATATGATATAACAAAATTATTTTA
>NW_012045656.1:0-579 GCF_000956235.1 Wasmannia auropunctata
TTGGTATAACCGAAATATTTGGAAAGAAAATAAACAGTAAATCTGTGATTACAAGTCATAAAAAGGTAATTACGAAAATTGTTGATTGGCAAAATTGAAAAAACTAAGGCTTATACACGAAAAGAAAGCAATATACCAAATAATACAGCATATGTATTATAAAAAAATATATTATAAATATATTATATATAAGAATACGTTATATATACAGGGTGTCCCACCTCTACCGGATTTCCTTTTAAGAATGTGTTCCTAAGATCATTTTGAGACGAAAATCCTAATACAAAAATGTCGAGGCTATAATACTTTTCAAATTATAAACGATTTAAGTTAACAAATAGCGGCTGAAATTCGCGCGCTCAGGCACGGTACATCCGGTGGCTTCTTTTTACATATCAATACACGAAACTAACTTTGTGACTAACTAACCTAATGACTATAACTAACTTAATAAATAATACTTAAACTTTATAGAAACAACATTATGTTAATAAATTTAAATAATAAGTTTGTTTAAATATTAAGTTAAAATATAAAATTTAAAAATTCACGATATTTTGCCTATACGAGCCTACGCCG
>NW_012045657.1:0-363 GCF_000956235.1 Wasmannia auropunctata
AAAATTCTCAAGAAATGTAAAATTTCAAAAGAAATGCTCATCAATAGTGCAGAGTTATCGTGAATAAACTCAAAAATGGGACGACGACAAACTTCTAAAAATCGCTCTTCCGACTTTGGACGGACTAAAAGGCGTGGTCGGTGAAAATATTCGCAAAAAAATAGCAAAAGCTTCACTAACTGTTGAGAGTCTCAAACAAGTTTGTCGAACTTCTGGTGCAATTGGTATAACCGAAATATTTGGAAAGAAAATAAACAGTAAATCTGTGATTACAAGTCATAAAAAGGTAATTACGAAAATTGTTGATTGGCAAAATTGAAAAAACTAAGGCTTATACACGAAAAGAAAGCAATATACCAAATA
>NW_012045658.1:0-1873 GCF_000956235.1 Wasmannia auropunctata
GAAATTGATGAAATTCTATGCTTTTATAAGTTAAGATATGCACCATATCGTGCTCGAATCGTGTAAAGAACTTAAATAATGCTAGTTAATATGATATTTGGCACTACAAATAAATATATTTGTATATTTTACAAGTTTTGTGATTGTCGGCAAAAAACTTTTGGACGTGAATTTCACCTAAAATCAACTGCAAGAAACGAAAAAACGTAACACATATTGATAATATTTAATATTTATCAGACATCGAAAGATACTTAAAAATTCACAAAATATGTAAACAAATGTCATTAACGTAATATTCGCCTTTCTAGTACTTTATACAAGTCAAAATAAAATGCCAGATATCATGTAGTAAATGCGGCAACACCGCACTTTACTCTAAGTTGGTACCTCTTGCGATCTCGTAGTTGAATGCGAGCCGAGGTTAGGTGCTTACAGTAAGCAAGCGAAAATGTCGAAATGCGAGAGAAGGCGGTGGAAAGGCAAATTAGTAAGTGAAAGGACGTACCAACAAAATTAAAACAAAGTCAAATCTACAAAACTATACATGAAAATAAAATCAACACAAAGTCGAAATTCGAGTCAGAACAACAAAATAATGAATCAACTCTCGAGTTAGAACCACAAAATAAATCAACTCAATCGAATTACATGGAAGGACGCCGCATAGTTGAATTTTCCGTTTTCGCTGAACAATTGTGGTGTGTGTCATGCAGGGAAGCTCTTTCTCTAAGCTATATAGAAAAGGAAACACGCAGAGGCTTAGGTTCGATATTGTTGGTTAGATGCCACAAGTGTTTACTAATAAATTCAGTCACCACGGAAAAACAGCACAGCTGGGCAAATCAACGTTTGTCTCGTTTTGACGTAAATACTAAAGCAGTAATCGGTAAGTTTACATGATTGTACCTGCCATATTCAAAAAAGTTTTTTAAATAAACAAACGTATTCTCTATTCTATTCTTAATTGTGTTTTAAGGTATTCTTCATGGTGGATTAGGACGTACACATCTCAATAAACTACTGTCTTGTTTAAATATGCCAACTATCGATTTTAAGACATTCAAAAGATATGAACAAGAAGTTGGACAGGTAGCAGAGAGCATTGCGAAGGAAAGTTGTTAGAACGCAGCAGATTTGGAACGGCAACTCACATTAGAAAATATAGAAAACATTCAACAGCTATTGTAATTATTGTATAAATATTTGTAATAATAATAATAATAATAATATATATATAATATGATATACATTACTGCTAATTAATGAGCGATAGGGTAACATGAGTGTTAGTGTAAATTTGAAACTTTTATATTGTAACTTCTTTATTGTAATATTTGTAATAATAATAATAATTTTATATATATACATAGTTTATTGGTTCCCCTTACAATTTAGCTTACAAAATAACTTACATTCTATCGCCTTATCCTAACAAATTATTTTCTAACTTACGCTACTTTCTTATCTCTAACCTACCCTATCCTATCGCATACGCACACACACACGCCGTCATCACCCTATCCATCTATCCTATCAGGGACCTCCGCTTCCGGTTTTCGTTGCGTTTCTCTCTCTCTCTCTCTCTCTCTCTCTCTCACTCTCACTCACTCTCTCATTCCCTCCTTTCTCTCTCCCTCCCTCCTTTTTTCTCTCATTCTCTCTCCCCTCCTTCCCTCTTCATCTTCTCCTCCCTCCTTTTCCTGCCTCTCCGTTTCCATTCCTCCCCTTCCCCATCCTCCTCCAAAACCACTCCCATCATTTCCTGTCATCCCCTGCCTTCTCCCCAGCTAGCGCAATCCTCCCACACATGTTCCCAAGTTTCTTTCCCGTTGCCACACAACCTGCACTCTCTTTTCTCGTCCTCCATCCA
>NW_012045659.1:0-2769 GCF_000956235.1 Wasmannia auropunctata
ATAAATTAATAAATTACAGTGTAAAAAGAAACAATATTGTTGGGTCTGTACGCGCGCGATATGCGAGAGTATGTTAAGATGCAACGCGCCGCGTAAGAACTCGAGAAATGAGTATTTAAGATAAATAGGGGAGAGTTGCCAAAAGCTTACCGGCTTCATAAAGCGTATACTTCTTCAATATTTTATAGTTCCATTTATTAGAAGCAACATTTAGTAACAGAAATATGAAGTAAATAAGAAATGTGTAAGATAGACAAAAAATGAACAAGTTACATCTTGTTTTGTACATGCTATCAACATTCTAAAAAATCAGATTGATGTAAATTTTTGATCTGTTTATAGTATATAGCTGATACTTAATGTAACAATGCAATTTTTAATTAAATCGTTATTTTTTCGTAAAAGAAAGTTTATGATAACATATTTTATATTCATTGTATATACATATTTACAATTATTATAGAAATTATATCAATATTTTTATCATCTCTGTCAAATTTTCAAATTCGTACCTAACCTAATTAACCAGCATAAGAGTTCTTTTATCGTAACGGTATAATTTAGGAACACTAATTAATGTATCTTTATCTTTAGATCACATGATATATAATCAACATTATTTATTTTAACACGATCGAATTTATTTTGTAGCAAAATCTGCAGTAGAGGAAAAAACCGTCATTGAGTTGCGTAAGCAAAACAGCAATTGTTTGATCAATTACAATTAAAGTAGGTATTAATTCATGATTCTTTTATCAATCTTGTGTTTTTAATTATTTTCATTCATAAATTCAATAGTTTAGAAGAAAATATTCATAATAAAATTTACAGGTACGATTTAGGCGACTGGTTTACTGAATCGTGCTTTTGACAGCATGTTACAAAAAAGCTTAGAACAAATTAATTTGCTACTAGTGAAAGATTTGACATGTAATATTAGATGCCTTGAACATCAAGCTACAATTTCCAACGTTCGTTTGCATTCTAAATAGTACCAAATGTGAAATATAACAAAAATATCTTAAAATGGAAAACCCTTCGGCAACCCTTACTTTTATTCCGTAATCAAATGAGAGACCGATATAAGACAACCGTGTTCGTAGCTCTCTCCACATGATTATTCCACTGTCTTCTTCGGTCTTTAGTAAATTTGACAAATATCTGTAATCCCGCATTTTTCTCTAATTGTTTTATTTCTTATTCTTTTCTGGTTCTTTTAGTTGTCCGTGCTTGCTTTTATAATCATATCTCTTATAGAAAAATTTTGATTTTAAACAAAAATGTTTCAGGGGAAAACGTATTATCCAATATAGAGTACTGAATGCATATATGTATTTTTCGGATGTTATATTCAACCTCTCTACTGTGGGACGCGAACAAAAAGAGAAAATAAATGTGTTATATTCTCTTGTAGATGAGGTATAATATATTTGTTAATATTCTAAATTATATTATTTAACATCTATTACACTATCTATTATTATACAGATGATACAGCAGTACAAAGATGAAATAAATAATTTGAATACAACTAGGAATGAAGAGAAGCGAACTCGTGAGTTTATCATTATATGAAAATCGATCTTTATAAAAACGCAACGTTTATGCAAAATGGCAGCAAAATAAATTGTTATAATATAATCGAAGTACTCCTGGATGCTTTCCATTTGGTGACACAAGTCGACACAAATTTGTTCTCTCTTTGCTACTTATCGAATGTTAAAAGAATAGAATAGTGATTGTATCATTATAATTGAAAAGCATCCATTAAAATACTCACTCGTTTTACTCTTAAGAAATAGTCTTCTAAACAGTTTCCTTCTGTGTTTATTTCCAATTTATGGTAAAACTAAAAGAAAAGGGGAGCACCTTCCAATGATCTTAATCTTGAAGATGCAATATATACATATATATCAAGATCAAGATGGAGGTTGCTTATACCTTTTCTTCATTTTTTCTTTTTAATCCATATATACTTTTTGTTGTATGATATACTTATTATAGATAGAACATTTTTTGATATCCAAATGAATGCATGCAGTAAAGAAAATTTTACGCGAAAGGAAATTTGTGATAACATAATAACCATGTTAATAACGGTATGTACAACGATATAAATATAATTTTAATAATTTTAAATATAATTACAATAATAAATGTATATTAAAATAAATTTTTATGTATGTAGGGTAGTGACTCAATCAGTACTACGATAAATTTTGTTCTCTTTATGTTAGCAAATTTTCCAGAAATACAGGTATGTATATATTTATTTGAAAATAACTAAATAAATAATTAAATAAACGGAGCGTTGTAAACGATATAATTAAAAATGTAAAATTATGTTTATTTTAAAAATAATTTTAAACACAGTTTTGATTTATATATATATTTTTTTTTAACCATATATTAATATGGATTTAACACCTTATATTTAATTTATATAAATATTTTTGAAAATATTTAAGCTTATAATATGTTGATTAACTATATCAGATGTAACTTAAATACTGTCCAATAATTACATAGCATTATTCTTTGTAAAATACTAACAAGACAAAAAGTCAGTCTGTGTATTATTAATTTTTTTCTACAGTGTTAAATAAAGCAACCACTAAAGCAGTAATTATTGCTTCATTAAGCATTATAGACAAAAAGAGTTCTCAAATAGAACTTATCAATAAATATAGCTCATTAATAATAAATTAAATTCCTTATAAAAATTGAGACGAGAAGTCATGAACAATTTTTTTTCTACATTGCTCAACG
>NW_012045659.1:14448-15481 GCF_000956235.1 Wasmannia auropunctata
TACGTATTGATTTTATCATTTGAGCTGTGTCTTAGTTTCTATCGAGAAAAGAATTTTTTAAGTTCGGTTATTCATTTTTTTTATTTTATAAAGAAATTTATACAGGGCTTAGACATGTTCGGGCATTATCACGGGATGTGCGCGAAGTATCTGGCGCACAAATGAGTCATTTTTAATTTTGAATGTTTGGTATCAGATTCGTTATCAATGACATCGAAAATCTTTAAATACCAATTTCAGAAAAGTCCAACAATATCTTGAATTTTGGCCACCTTTTCGAGCTTCCTGGCTCACTGTGCAGTGTCATGAAATATAAGATATCTCGTAAACTATTCATTTTATGGAATAAAGTGGTAGAAGCTATTTCAATTGCGTGACGCACTCTATATGTTTTACTTTATCATTTTATTACATCAAGTCATGTTTACTTATTTACTTATTTATAATTACTTGTTTATCACATTATTTATTGTTTTATAACTGCATAACTATTTTTATGTAGTTATCAGAAAAAGCATGCCAATACGATTAAAGAAATATATTAAGTATGTAAAATGTTTTACAAAAAATCTACTTTTATGAAAACGTAACAATATTAAATGAAAAATTGCATTGTTAAATTATTATTATAAATTGAGAAATTGCATCAACCGTACGTAATATTTTTATTTTTTAATATTTGTGTCAACGCACAAGAATGTAATCTGGAAATGTTTCAGTCTATATTTGTCTTTTGTTTAATATTTTTATCATTGAACATTGAATATATTGAGTATAATTAATATGAAAAAATGATTAGAGTACGCATTAGCTGTCTCTTATGTACATACATATGTAAAAAGAACTTTTTTTATAAATATAGCTACATGATTAATAAATGATTGATAGAGTTGAATATCGGTAACTCGAATCTCAAGAGAAGAGCTAAACCTTCGAATTCTAGAGTTTTCAACTTATTGAAATTCGAGTAAAAGAGAATTAACATATAAAAATTCGACTTACGAAGGCTTTGTACGAGAGTTTGTAATAGCAC
>NW_012045660.1:0-6630 GCF_000956235.1 Wasmannia auropunctata
TTTTTAAACTCAAAACATTATAAGAACGGTGCACATTTTAATGTTGAAAACATATAAATTGACATATACAAATATAGCAAAATAAAATTATAGCTTTAGTTAATTTTATATTTAATCACATATTTTTCTCTTGTTAATTTTATTATGTGCAAAATATATAAAAATAATATTGTCTCTAAATTACTTGCATCAATAACAGTATACATAAATCTTGTTTCACATTAAAGAAACGTCATTATATTCAATATCAATTATAATTCAATGACATAAAGCAAATCTAATGTGCAAAGTCTATTAATAAAATAATTGTCCAGAGTAACAGCTGGATCATGAATACAGCATTTTTGAGTATAAGAAGATTTTTGTTTCTTATACTCAATTTTGTCTCTGTTAGTCATTAAAAATAATCATGTCATTGTACAATACCTGTAATAATCTAATCGTTTAATGACATCTATGAATATAATGTATAAACTGTCAACGTGTTAATGCCCTGTTTGATACACTGATATGCAAACCGTATCGTATCATATAATTAATACCTAACAATAATTTGATACGCGGATACGCAATAAGTCTATATTCGCCTTAAAACAGATTTTGTTTGTCCCCTAAGACACAACATTGGATTTATCACAATTTTCCCAAATATTCGTTCACAATCAAATTAAAGTGTGTGAAGTTCGTGCAATGAGAAATTTGTGCAATGAGACACTCCCGTCAAAAATATCTCATTTTAATTTCGATCCGAGAATATTGCTTAAAGTTGCACGGTTTTCCAAGAATAAAAACCTTATAAGTAATTGGCAAAGTCACTTATTCAGATGTTAAGACCTCGACCTTCAACTGGAAAAGCGTGAAGAATTCGGCCTGACTATTGCAGCTATACTCAAACAGAACAGCAGGTCACGATATCGTCAAAATGACGTTAAAATAATTCATAACTGATCGAAAAGTGACTTTTAATCATCATTTTGACGTCGTTTTGATGTCATGACGACTTGTTGTTTTGCTTAGATAGCTCCTTCATTAGAAATTGAAATTCTTGAATGGGCCTGTAGCGTATTATTTCTTTTATCGTAATAACTATGATCCAGCAAGGATAACAAGAAAGTTTTTTAGAGCAATACTAGTCCCTCTGGAGATAACACAATGCGCTCTGCAATATGATCGATTGAAAATAAGAAATGTATATCTACAGCGATATCAGACCGACCTTTGATAAACCATTTCAACCTATTTAATCAATTGTATTAAGGTATTAATAAGTTAAACATCTGCCTTTAATATTATTGATTAAATATGTTATTTAAATATATATAAAACGCTATATAAATATGTTATTCAGCAAATAACTTTTTATCACCTACGTAATCCGGAGCAAGATTGTATCTTTGTGAAAATTATTATTATTACTTATACTTGAAAAACAAATTATTTAATTTAATTCAATCATCGATTTATTTACAGATATAAACTATAACGTTATTAGCTGAAATTGAATTAAATTTAGTATTTAATTTCGAAAATGGAGCATAATTTCGAGTGTGCAAAATCATACGAAAAGAAGCTTTACCAGCAGTACCTACATAAATAGATATATATGTACGATGTTTTAAGCGAATTCCACAGCAATAATTTCATGGTACACGTTTAGTAATAATAGCAACACTGATAGCAGCCGATCAGATCTTTCCGATACATGCAAAGTATTCTTTTGATATGGAACATGTATACTAATAAAGACCATCTTTTTGTATAAGTTTATCAGAAGTGAGTTTTCTTATCGTTTGCCTCTATAAGAGACTTAATCTTCTCATATCACATATTTACTTCAAAAGCGACACAATTCAAAAAAATTAAATTTCCAAAATTTTTGGTAACTGATAAATATTAATTAAAATTTATTCATAAAAATCACGTTTTTTTTTAACAAATAACGTCACTTTCGAAGCAAGGATGTGCGATATTGTTTGTCGCGGCGCGGCTCGAAATTTTGTCGTAACAATTTCGTACAATTACCAACATTTACATGCATATGTGAAATTATTAAGATAATAAAAAAAAATCATTTTTCTATACATAAAAATTCATATGCATATTTTTTTCTAAAGATTCTGTTTTAATTATCATATAGCACGCTTATCACACAAGATCTAATTATTTCAATGTTTAACCAATGTTACTGCAGAAAATATAAAAAATACTTTCTTTAAAAAATAAATTCAATGTATACATCCTATAACTTGTGTAATTTATTATTTCCTTTTCCTCTCTCGTAATTTCTACCACATAATAGTTCCGAGCGCACCCCTCTGCTAGAGAAAAGTACATTTTACGTTAAAATATGAATGCAATGTAGGTGCAATCTAAGCGTTCGATATAGCGAAGCGTTTACATAGCGCGATTTTTCTTTCCTTGAATTCTTGAGGAAACGTTATAAAATCGAGTGCGAATCGTAATAAAGTGCGAGATTTAAATTTAATGCAATGTATAAGTTTTTAAAAAATGTTTTCAAATTGTAGTTTACAAATTTTTTAAGATTTTTAAGATTTGAAAATTTTTAAAGAAATAATATGTTCTTTTGTTTACACAAATATAGAGTAACTCAATATAAACTCAATATACATGACATAATAGTTAACATAGAATTATTTACAGCCAAGAATTGACCATTGGATTATTTGATATCTCATCACATCTTGACACTTATTTCTTCAAATCTTTAATCTACTTATTATTATTCAAAATACAGTCTGCGACATTAAAAGTTCTCAACAAAAGAACTAAAAAATTTGTGACGTATACGACAAAATGTGAACTTTATTGATAAGTCTTTCTGTTTTTGTATCTCAAAGTATTTAGAATCACAGCATCTATGTATATTATATTTTTCTAACGCTAAGAAAATTTATGAAACAACGTTATAAATATTTTAAACTGTATCTGCATCTATATCTGTAATACAAAATTAAAAATTAATAATAACAAAATATTTACAGTCGATAGAATGTAAATATTTTTTTATATTCTTTTGTTCTTTATTATATTACTTAATATCTATATTTTATAAATGCATAAACACAAATTTTAGGAAGTTTTTGTTATTTTAAAATACAAGTCATCGTAAAATATACAAAAAAATGTACAAAAAAATATACAAAAAAACCAAAAAAAGATAATTCTGTATAAAAAATAAATCAAAATAAAATAAATTATATATTGAAAAATTAATAGAAATTAATGTATAACAAAACACAAATAAATAAAATTAATTAAAAACAAATAAAATTATTACGTCACATATTATAAATTGTACAATATAACCTCTTTCTCTTCAATCTATCTCAGACCCTTGAGAGAGGGCCCCGAAATGGTATAATTACAAGGCCCTTCTCACTCATATTTCCTCCATTCTTGGCATAATTCACCCTATTCCGTATTCTATAGTTCGAGTCCGTGGGTGCGCTAAATCCAAATGTACGGATCAGCCATCTCTGCGGTGTTATGTAATATAGATATTATAAATATCAACTCAATCGTCAACGAAATCAAGATGTAATATTTTAAATACACGTGTATTTAATTAAATTTGTGAAGTTATTTTTTTTTTAATGAAGTTTTCAATGAGAACTGCATTCCGTTATTCACTGCGGCCTACCTCAAGTACTAAAAATCTATAATATGCATAAAGTAAACTATAGATTTAATATATTATTTAGTCTATTATATACAGTTTAGAGTACACCAATAATTATTACAAATATATAATATTAATATTTCAATTTAATATAATATATAAAATGCGCAAAAATATAATATAAATTTATTCTTCTTATACCTTTTCATATTGAGTTTTCATTTAGAAAATGAAAAATTAAACGATAAAGGATATCAAAGAAACATTAAGAGATTAATTAAACTGATGTTACTTTCAATTAAGGATTATTATGATGTAAATCAAATTAACACAATTATACATCGTAAAGTAAGCTTAATGGCTCTAACTATTAAGTAATTGGTAAAACAGCTGTCATAAATACATGCTTTTGTTTTCGTTAGAATAATATTTTATTAAATAGCGTGAGTAATGATTCTTCATTAATATACGTATCTATATGTCATGCAGGTAATCTTTTTGTCAACGCCTCTGAAAATTATAGGTACGAATACATACCTGTTGCGTGCACATTTGTGTAATATTTTTAGAAACTGGTGTCTTTTACAGACATGGTGTTTTTTTTAAAGAAAAATAGTAACATTAAATCGTTATATTAATATTCTCATATTAAACAAATATTATTTTAAAAGATACTTATTAAAATTTATAACGCAAATGTTAGAATGTATATTTTGTTATATTTTATCTCTTTATATTAAAAGAAACAAATATTTATTAGTTGCATTACTTTACATAATTAAAAAAAACCTATATGCTAATATATTTAACATATATTGTGTTAAATAAATTAATTATTATAATATTTTACACAGTATAATGTTTATAACTTTTTGTTATAGTCTTACGACGTATCTTGGCAAATGTATGATTCTCCATGGATAAATGCATCAAAAAATGTACACAAATAATTTTTATATAATTCAAAGATGTCAAAACCCTGCAATTATAATTAGCGGCACCACTTTTATACCCGTAATTTCTATAAAATTTTGTAGAAAAGTAAGCATAAATGTTAATTATATATATTTATTAATTCATATTTGTCTCTTATCGAATTACAAATTATTAATTATATTTTATTTGCTACGTTCTTGTTCTTTACGACATTGCGAACAATATTAAGTTAGATTTGATATACTTTCGGATATTTCGTGTATACGATTTGTTAATTGCGTATAATGACTTGTGACATTTACAATATATAAAAAAGCTTTAAAAAAGGAACCTTCTGCTAATCTAAATTAAAAAAATGTTTAATACTAACATTAGACACAAATGTTAAATTAAAAATTAAATATTTTAAATATATTGCAGAACTTGATGTATATCATAATGGGTAACATAAATTATTTTTGCTATCTTATTTTATAATTTTTTTCTTTTAGAAAAAAGAGAGTCTAAATTATGAAGAATATGGAAAATATGTCAAATAATAAGTTAAATTGATATTGTTTTTCCATTGAGAACTACTATATAGAAGTATTCGAATTCATGTAAATGCCGCATAAAGCAAATCGAATGAGCAAAGTCTATTAATAAAATAATTGTCCAACATAACAGCTAGCTAGATCGTGAATACACGCTTTTTACTTCTAACTGTTTCATTAAAAATAATTATTAAACTACACCGGTAATAATCTAATCGTTTAATGGGATCTATAAATATAATGTAAAAGCTGTCAATGCCCTACGTGAATCGTATATCACGTGCATAAAGTTGCGTTATTTTTCATTTATCAACTTAATATCTCTTTCCCTATCTCTCTTACTTTCTAAAAGATTGAAATTCGCATTGTGGTTATTTCTCCCAACGCGCAACAATTACACGCAGGTTACGCGGTAAAGGCACAGTAGTTCTCATAATAATTCAAGGTAGAAACGTAAGTGCTGTGGAAATACACGCCAAAGTAAAATACATGCCAGTCGTATAATTTATTAATCCGCACGGTTGTACATAAACTCTAAAGAGAAGAAAACGAACAGAAATAGAAATAAACGTAATATTCCACCTAAGATACTTTGCGTTGCCAATGTGCGCAATTTCGCATCGCCTGGCAGTTTCTACTCTCGTTGCGTGAAATTCTGCGTAAAATTGTGAGACAAGTGCAAGAATAGTAACGCTTGAAACACGCTTGTAAAAAGAAGTGCGACGGTTTTCTGTACAACATGAACACCGCACCGACGTTGGACAAAGTTATTGCTTTTCTGAAAGTGGATTTATTATTTGCTTGTTGCTGGCCTCTACCGCGAACTGCCACAAAGTTTCAAATTATTTGTGATAGAATATTTCGGTATCTGTCCATAGTAAATGGTGCATTTGTAATCGTCGAGCTGATATATTCAATTAGTAATCATTTAGACAATGTTTTCCTGATTATGCAATTAGCTTGTGCCTTGGGCATCTTTTGTGAAGTTCCAGTGCAAATATTTTTATTTACGCAACAGCACGATCGTCTGCAAGTAAGAAACATAAGTATTACTTTTCTATAATATATTAATCAATATTACTTTTCTATAATAAGATATTAATCAATAATGTAACAAGCGACCTAGGGATCAATCATGGCACTACTAAAAAAAATGTACAGTTGCTAATTCTGGCAATACAACACACTTTATTGCTAGCATTGCTATTGCATTGCTAGTATTGTTTTCATATTGTCAGTAATACTGTCATCTATATTATCTCATGCACTGCCACCTATTGTGCACAATATTGTCAAGCATTATGTATTGCTATATATCACTGCAAATCCAAGTGTGTAAGTCTAAATTTTTACTCATTTTATCTATGTTTTACACAATTAAATGCATATTTTTTACACGCTTACACATATTATTGTAAAATTAAACGTGTAAAAATATACATTTAACTGTGTAAAACACAGATGAAATGTGTAAAAATATAATACGCGTATAAATGTATAAAAAGTGACTACAGATTTACA
>NW_012045661.1:0-1153 GCF_000956235.1 Wasmannia auropunctata
TTCCAACGTTATTTTCGCATTTTCTTGACCACTTTATTATGCATCACTCGCTTTTTCATTTCGTATGCTTACATAATGCAAATTTTTAATGAACGGACATAAAAATAATACATTATAAAAAAATAATAGAGAATAAAAAATATTTGACTTTGATTGTAAATTTTCTATAATATAAAATTATTTATTAAATAATTTTTAATCGTTGACGTATATTAATGTCAAAATATTAATATGTATAAAATGACAGAAAAAAAATATTTTAATTTATTATTTTTTAATTTATAAACAATGTAAGGGGGTGAGTATGCTCTTTTATAATCAAAAATATTTACTTTTAACACGAAGAAAAATAATTATATTTATTTTCACATGTTTCAGTATCTTTCGACTGTACTCTCCTATTTCACGGCATTGCGAGTAATAATAATGCAAGACGATTGAAATTAAACGTAAATATAACATATAATCAAAATGACCACTTTAATAATTAGTATTTGCACAGAAAAGTAAGTATTTCTTATACTTTGTTGTATAGATTTTAGAAAATATACTAGTGTTATTTGACATAAATATAAATTCAATCGTTATTAATATATTATAAACCGTCTTAACAATAATGCATAATTGCTATATTAATAATAATACTTTAATAATTGCTGATATCTATTTTTACATATAATGTCAATAATAGAATATCTTGCACAAAGTATGAGAATATTATATAAGATTAATAATACTTAAATATATTCTTACAAATTGATTTAGCTAGACTAGTTGAACATGACAATTCAGAATTTATGTGACATTACAACGTAGTCACAATAAAATAAATCAAATTTATTCGCTAATTGCACATATCATAATAATTGTAACTCAAAAATTTTGTAAGAATTATATTTGTCAATAAAATTAAGTTATACAATCCATATTATTAAATATATATTTGTATTTTTAAACTCAAAACATTATAAGAACGGTGCACATTTTAATGTTGAAAACATATAAATTGACATATACAAATATAGCAAAATAAAATTATAGCTTTAGTTAATTTTATATTTAATCACATATTTTTCTCTTGTTAATTTTATTATGTGCAAAATATATAAAAATAATATTGTCTCTAAATTACTTGCATCAATAACAGTATACA
>NW_012045662.1:0-3783 GCF_000956235.1 Wasmannia auropunctata
GCATTGCAATAAGATTTCGCAGTAAAATTTATTGTAGTGCACAGTAAAATTTACCTAAATACTATATTGTCTTACAATTAACATGATTTTCAGGGTAAATTTTAAAAGAAAATTCTCTCCGTGTATCTTAAAATAAATCGCATTTGTCCTCTAAGACACGATGCTGAATCACAGGATTTACTACAATCTTCCCATTGTTCATCCACAATCAAATTAAAGTGTGAAGTGTGCGAAGTCGCGGAAAATTTGTGCAATAAGACACTCCCGTTAAAAACATCTAGTTTTAATTTCGAGCCGAGAGCATTGCTTAAATTTGCACGGTTATCCGAGAATAAAAATCTTATAATTGACAAAGCCTCCTCCAGATAAGATCTCGACTTTCAGCTGGGAGAGCGTGAAGAATTTGGCCTGCCTATAGCAGCTGTAGCAACTAAAACTCTGATCGAGAAACCTTCAATTTCTCTTAACTAGATTCTTTCTTATTGCACACCTGTTCTTTTTTATCATGACATTATTGTTCATGTAATTCCATGTATCTCAGAAAGGTATTTTCAAAAATATTGCTTGGAGATAAAGATCACACACCTTGTTTGATAAGTAAAACAAGCAACTTCCAATAAATAATTCAGATTCTATATTTTAAGAAAACATTTTTCAACAACTTTTATTTAATGCACCGTTAATAATTATTCAAAAAATTCTTCAATCTCCCTTTGTTGACGTTGATTTTCTCGAAGATTTTAGCTGATTCATATAGCATTCGACACTTCAAAGCGGATTAAGGAAACGCAGTAATATCCCTATAATAAATTTACTATATCTATAGCCTATTGCGTACCGTTCCACCTATTTCTACAATGTAGAAATGACGACACGCAAAGGTTGCGTGATCGTGAAGTCGATATTCCTAAACTGTTGTATACCATTATATAGAGAAACATATGTTACTTCCTGCTTACTTCCTATTGCGGATAGGATATACGTCGAGAAAATTATTATGTAGCGTACAACGAAAAACGTACGTGGAGAAAGTGTTTTGATAATTCAACACCTTATTGTAGTCTCTACCGTGTAGTAACAGTTAAACACATGTTAAGCACGTAATAATAGACAAATTAAAATAATGTGTAGTTTCTCTACGATATGTAAAATATGAATACACATACACGATACATCTCCACAAAATTATAGTGAAATCTTAATTTATTTTTCACTTCCCATGCATATTTTGCTAACTTCTGTTGCAGACATTGCAGAGAAGTCTTTTATTTATTGAATTTAAACACACAACACCATTCGTCCCTCGATTATATCGCATACTTCGCATAATAATTTCATAAACGCAAGCCCTCTGTGCAAAATGAATACACGCGGGATATTATATATCCCGATACATTAAGAAAACATATAATACATTCGTTAATTCCTCTCTTCTATATCCGTACGTTGAAATAATATTGCGAATTGTTTCGAGCGGTCAGTAAATTATATATTATAACGAGCTTCAATAAAAGAGCTTCCGCTTATTGCATGTCAGTTTGCATTACGCGTATAGTAGAGTGCAGTCATGCGAAGGAGAATGATATTAAAGGAACTAATCTCCATTGTAAAGTTAAGTGTGTTCCCAAGTTGGTGTTGGCCGTTGCCAAAAAATGCGACAAGATTTAAAATGTTCTGTATGAGATTATATCATTATTGGTGTATTACTATGGCGATATGCCTAATGGCACCAACTATATATGCTATTTCACTCTATCTTAATGATATTGCCATTCTAGCACAACAATTAGTTATGATAAACTCCTGTTGGCACATAATTCAAAATTTTGTCTCTTATCAACGTAATTATCATCACATACGAGCAAGTAATATTTATTTATTTAAAAAATTTAGATGTAAGTTAGCTAAAAAAAATCACGTTTTACAATACTATTCTCCATTAACAATAATACATTTATTTGCAGAATGTTGCTGACAAATTGGAAAATTTTTGCAATGTAATGAAAGCACATGAAGAAGTTATTGTTCAACGATATATTGACAAGTGTATTATAGTCTATGGTATATCTATGTTTACTTTTTATCTGGTCACGTTTGTAATAATCACATTGGTACCTCCTATAACGCATCGACCGTTTCCAATATTAGCCGAATATCCATTTAATGTATCTTATCAACCACTAAAAACAATAATCTTTATACATCAATCTATGATCGGTATAATGATGGCAGCACAACTAAGCACAAATATTTTTATGGCTCTATTGCTCTGGTTTGCATCGATAAGATTTGAGATATTGAGCGAAGAGCTGAAAAAAGCTACAGATTTATATTCGTTATTCCAATGTATTAAAAAACATCAAGAATTACTCATGTAAATATCACAATCCTTATGCGGAAATAATCTACTTAAGAAAAATTTAAGTTATATAAATTTTAGCGCTTAATACATTTAGGTATGCTGAGGAAGTTGCTATTTGTATTCGTCCTTTCGTAGTTTCAACTACAATATGTAGTACTATTGTGCAAATACTTATGTTTCTTTTGATGACCACCGTAAGTACATGTAATGTTATAAAAATTCTAAAACTCATATACATATTTTTTTCCTAAAATTCACATATTTATGCTCAAATATAATAATAATTAACATTATATTTAAAAAGTCAGAAAAAGAAAGTCAATAGAATAATGAAGTAAAAAAAAGAAAGTCAAAGAAAACTGTGTCAATATAGATTATTATAAAAATGTCATGTATATTATTTTTTAAATATAGCGTCAACCTATGGTACTAATAATGCAATTTTTTGGATTATCTGTAACATGTTTAATGGAGATATTCATTCTTGTCTGGCCAGGAGATAACTTAATATCAACGGTAGGTTATTATTTATCTATTAAAATTTATTATTTTATAAATAGTATTTTAATAAATGTTTATTATCTTTCATAGTGCAATAATATCTCAGAAACAGCGTACGATGTATTCGAATACGATCAATCAATTAAGATAACGAAATGTCTGCAAATTATTCTAATGAGAAGTCAAAAACCGATAATTGTCACAGTACCTTGTCTTATTCCCGCATTATCATTTAATTACTTTGCAACGGTGAGATCAAATTTTAAATAAACTAATTCATTACAAATTATCATTCATATTAATTTTTGAAATCTGATACGATTTCATACTCTCTTGCAAAGCTTTTCCCATAAAACACACATTATCCGAGGAACGTTCAGAGAAGGACAGCACAAGGTGTGCTGTATGGGTTATAACAAATTAAATGTACGCACGCGCTACTCATCTCTTCTTCCCTCCCTCCCTTTCACACACACACACACACACACACACACACACATACACATTTTTAAACCTAAATCATTATAACGTTTTTTTTCAAAATTATAGTAAAATTAAGCTAGTTTTGTTATTACTAAATTTATTTATTTAAACAACATTCTAAAATTCATTAAAATCTTGTTAACTTTTTATTTTTTTCAATAGGTTTGTATGTATATATAAAAAAGGAAGAGGGAAAAATAAAAAGTTAAATTAATATTATTACTGTCAATATTATTACTTAATTATTTATAGATAAAACTCTAAAATGATAAATTTTCTTGTATATTCTTAAAAACATAAAGGATCAAATTACAATCAAATCCATTTATTCCTTATTCTTTATTTTCCTATTTCTTTGCCACACTTTTTGTTGTGTATTTCCAACGTTATTTTCGCATTTTCTTTATCACTTTATTATGCATCACTCGCTTTTTCAT
>NW_012045663.1:0-481 GCF_000956235.1 Wasmannia auropunctata
TAAAAATCAAAAGCGTCTATTTTGATGGTACTGGTTTAATAAATATATCAGAAGCATCTATTTAGACGAAACTGATTATAAAAATCAAAAGCGTCTATTTTGATGGTACTGGTTTAATAAATATATCAGAAGCATCTACACTCGACAGTAAAATTAAAGCAATCACCCATTCTGATCACTAAAAATAGGCAAATTTCAAAGAGAGTGTAACTTTCGTCAAAAATGATCATATCGGAATAATCAAAAAAAGACATTTCAAAGCTTAAAGTCTCTACTTTCGACACCCATAATTCATAAAATTACTTACTGATTCTTTACAAGGCTGCACGGATGCAAATGGAGATGCATCAAATCTAAAAATTTTTTACCAAGTTTGCGAAGTTCCAAAAACTAAATTAAAAATCGCACGCAAATGAGGTTTACATCGTTCGAAAGCGTAAATCTTTAGCTTTAATTTCAGCAAGATCGGAAGAGCACACGT
>NW_012045664.1:0-446 GCF_000956235.1 Wasmannia auropunctata
ATAGCTGTAAAGCCAGAAGCGTCTATTGTGATGGTACTGGTTTAAAAAATATATCAGAAGCATCTATTTGAACGAAACTGATTATCTAAATCAAAAGCGTCTATTTTGATGGTACTGGTTTAAGAAATATATCAGAAGCATCTATTTAGACGAAACTGATTATAAAAATCAAAAGCGTCTATTTTGATGGTACTGGTTTAATAAATATATCAGAAGCATCTATTTAGACGAAACTGATTATAAAAATCAAAAGCGTCTATTTTGATGGTACTGGTTTAATAAATATATCAGAAGCATCTACACTCGACAGTAAAATTAAAGCATCACCCATTCTGATCACTAAAAATAGGCAAATTTCAAGAGAGTGTAACTTCGTCAAAAATGATCATATCGGAATAATCAAAAAAGCATTTCAAAGCTTAAAGTCTCTACTTTCGACACCCATA
>NW_012045665.1:0-1948 GCF_000956235.1 Wasmannia auropunctata
TAATTTGCTTTTTTGTTGAGCGTTGTACGATTTATTTTCACCGAGTTATTCAACATTGAAGCAAAAATGGTCTATTTTTGCTTTAATGTAGAATAATTCGGTGAAAAAAAATCGTACAGCGCTCAAAAAAAAGCAAATTAAAGGTAAAGATTCACTCTTTCGAAAGCTGTAAACTGCATTTGCATGCGATTTTTAATTCGCCCCATGGAACTTGTCAAAGTTCGTAAAAAGTTTTGAGATTTGTCGGGTCTCCTTTCTATTCATGTAACTCCATAAAACATCAGTAGGATCGTTTTCTAAAGTATCGATTTGGAAAATAAAGATTTCAAGCTGTAAAATGCTTTTTTGATCATCTCGATACGATCATTTTTGACGAAGTTACACTTTCTTGAATTTTGCCTATTTTTGGAGGGTATAGTAAGTGATGCTTTCATTTTGTTAAAATGTATATATCTATGTATGTATGTAATACTTTTGTAATTGCTGATCACATTTTAAATTATAATTTCAGAAATGATGAAGCATTCAATAAAAATATTAATAAAAATATTAAAATAGATGTATATTTCAATCAAATTACATTTACGATAATAAATGAGTGAATTTATGAATATATCAACGATTCTTTTTTTTAGAAGAAAATTAAATTACGTTCATTATAATATTAATTTAATAAATAGTTATAGACATATTTATTTTGTGTTTAACTTTAATGTAATTTAATATCAATCATATTATTTATTAATAAATAAATAAAATGAAAAAAGTTCTTAATAATTAATCTTAATAAATTTATTTATAGTAATCTTACTTCACTAAATAATTTTAAATGTTAAGAAGTTTACAGTTTATGAATATATCAAAGATTATGAATATATCAAATATTTTTATTTATAAATATATCAAAGATTCTTTTTTTTTAGAAGAAAATTGAATTACGTTCATTATAATATTAATTTAATAAATAGTTATAGACATGGTTATTTTGTGTTTAACTTTAATGTAATTTAATATCAATCATATTATTTATTAATAAATAAAAAAATGAAAAAAGTTCTTAATAATTTATAAATCTATTTATAGTAATCTTGCTTCACTAAATAATTTTAAATGTTAAGAAGTTTACAGCTTTTCTTCATGTCTTGATTCATTGATAATACCAACATTGACATATAAATAATCAATCAAAACATGGAAAAAAATTAATAAATTTTTTATCACTTTTAAAGAAAATATCGTGGAAGCTTTAAGAATATTTTTATTTTAATATGAATTAGAAAATATTTTTATTAATTATTTATTTTAATTATTTAAGATTTTCAACCCGCCTCCCTCGGAAGGTTTAAGTGGCTATTTTTAAGATTAAATGATTATACATATAGCTGATGATCATATTTTGCTATTATAACTCTAGGAATTTCAACCCAATATCTCAAATTGTTTAAAAATCATTTAGGTGTCCCGGAACTTTTTGGACATTATATACAGAGTGTTCTGACATTATTGCATTATCTCTTAAGAATGTGTTCTTGAGATAATTTGGAGACGAAAATCTTAATATGAAAATGTTGAAGTTATAATAATTTTCAAATTAGTAATGATTAAAATTTCTCAAATTACAAAGCTAATATTTTGCGCGTTTGTATGAAGATTTTTGTCTCCAAATTATCTCAAAAACACGTTTTTAAGAGATAATGCGGTAGTCACGAACACCTTGTATACATGTATGTATGTATATAAAACTTTTGTGTCTGCTGATTACACTTTTAAATTATAATTTTAGAAATAACGAAGCATAGCTATAGCTATTTCGTGTTTAATTTTGATGTAATTTAATATTAACTATATTATTAATTAATAAATAAGAAAAAAAATGAAAAGTTCTGAACAATTTTTAAATTTATTAATATTAATTTTAGATCATTAAATAATTTTAAATGTTAAGAAA
>NW_012045665.1:3339-6018 GCF_000956235.1 Wasmannia auropunctata
CGTGTGTTTGTATGTGTGTGTGTTAAGAATAAATTAGTAAGTTATTATATTTATAATGTACTTACTTTGCATTTTTTTACAAACGTTTTTAGACATTCTTATACACTTCTTATGAATTGTAATACCTCTCGATAATTCAATACGTGTGATCAAAGTTTAAACTGTCATTCAAAGTTTAAACTGTCGTTGTTGATCTGTTGCTACATGTAGTGTTTTGTCTTTTACGATAATCTTTTTTTACGAAATTTTCAAGAAATTATTCTTAATTTCTATGTGTGTATTGTCATGTATTTTAATGCGCGTCAGTCATAAATATTCTAAAAATCATAATTAATTAATTAAATTAGTAGGAATAAATAGTATGAGAATTTACTTGTATCTAATAAAGATCCAGCCTTATATTGTGCAGATATCGTTTTTGACTTTTATATTTTATGGGCTTTATGTAAATCAATATAGCGACTTTATGCTCACTGCTCATTGGTCCAGTGGTCTTATGCTATGTTTATACTTTTTTATGTTTGTATGTATTTCATGTGTTTGTTTAGCTGCTTTAGGGAGAATTCAAACTTCGACAGAAAAGCAGAAAACAGAAAAGCAAAAGCCAATCAGAACTCGCGTTGGTTGTGTTGATATCAAGAAAACAGAAACTGTCGACTACCAGTGCGAGATCTGATTGGTTTCGGCTTTTTTGTTTTTTGCTTTTCTGTCAAGGTGTGAATTCTCCCTTATATTATGTTTATGCCTTTGTATGCATTTCATGTGCTCCCAATTTAATCCAGACAAACTTGTATAATTGCATAATTATAAACATGAAGAAAATTATCTAATCATATTTTATGTTTGTTCTTATAATAGAAATGCAGTTAAATAATTTTCTTTATGCATATAATTATGCAATTATGCAAATTTGTTTGGATGGGTCCTTAGGCCGGAGCACATGAAATACATACAAAAATACAAACATAACAAAACATAACAAAACATAACAAAACATAAACATAGTATAAGACCACTAAACTAATGAATAGTCAGCATAAAGTTGCTATATTGGTTTATATAAGAATTTTATTGATCTAGCCGTTTAATCTATACTATTCATATGTAGTTGACCCGAGAAGTACTCTGGTTAAAAAAATTATTATTTTTAATTGTTTGTATTTCGTATAAAGAGTTTTGAAATACAATTAAAAGGATTTGTGAGTCATTCAATTAATTGTAATTAATTAATCATTTTTTACTGCATATATATTTAGCATGAAGAATTAAAAGGATATAAATTGTAATGTTCTTGTACGGTAATCATTTGTATTTTATATAAAAAGTTATAAAGTATCATTAAAAAGGTAAGGTACTTTTTGTGTCACAATTACCACTTACTTTTTAACTATATATATTTATATTTTTTAAGATACTCTCTTCTCTTTAATTACTTTTATAAACATTAAATTTTTATTAATAATAAAAATTTAAAAAAGCTTATGTTAATTTTAAATTAAAAAAAACTAAAATTTAAATTTTATAAAAATAAAATTAAAAATTATAATTAAAATTTTATTACTTTTAAATGTATTATTATATAATGTAATAAATTCTAAATAAACTATATAATTTTAATCATCTATGTTATATAAATACCTTTTTTTCTATTAATCAGTAGTAATGTCACTTGGCATCATTCTTTGTCTATTTATTTTTTTCTTCTTGTATTCATTCATTTACGATTTTTGTACAATTAATTCTAGATATTTAATTATTTTAAATTTTTTTTCAATTTTTCATTTCTCTGTTGCTTTATTTTATTAAGTTTAATTTACGTTCCTAAAAATTATTTAATAATTTACTAAATATTATGAAAAAATATGTATAATTACACATGTATATTGTTAATTACATATAAATAATTACATATAATTGTACATGTATATTACTATTTAAATAAATATTAAGACTACCGGCTCTAAATTCTAGTCTAATCCACTGAACTATAAAACAACTGGAATGTGTACTGTCATATTACGTTTATAAGTGGAAAATCATCTTGAGTTAGTATGATGTAAAAGGTCACCTTACTTTTTCTAACTATTCTACATATGTGTATAATTGCTAAAATTACTTATGGTTTTCATACTTAAAAGTCGCTTGACTTATCTATTATTATGTTATTCAATGTACTGATACCCGGTACTTTAAGACCTGGAATACATAAAATACATAACAAAGAATAAGCCTATTGGACCAATGAGCAACCAGCATAAAATTGCTATATTAGTAAAATATTAGTATAATATTATAATATTATTTTTTCGTATCTGGAACGCATAAAATACATAACAAAAAATAAGCCCATTGGACCAATGAGCAACCAGCATAAAGTTGCCATATTGATTTACATAAGATTATTATTGCTCTAGCCGTCTTATGCTTATGCTTCGTTATACACTTCACGTGCTCCGGCTCTTATGTCTAGAGCACATAAAATATATAAAGAAAGCATAAACATAGCATAAGGCTAGAATAATGAGAATTTTTTATAAATCAGTATGGCGATTTTATGCTTACAACAGTTGCAAAGCTGCTTTTTCTGCTGAACGCAACCATTTTATTAACTTGAGACTCGCAAATGATATAATAAAAATGTTTAGATTCTCTTATATCAATTAAGATCGGAAGAGCACA
>NW_012045665.1:11853-12783 GCF_000956235.1 Wasmannia auropunctata
GTATAGAACAATCAGGAGACACGGTAGTGGCTTGGTGTCAAGTGTTTAAAAAAACTATAAATATTAATAAAATAACTATAAATATTAATAAAATATAATATAAAATATATGTATGTATTAAAAAATGATATGTCATATATGTCAAGCCATGCCGGGTCTCTTAACGCGAGCCGTCGCGTTGCGCGCACCCGAGATTTTGAGATCTTAATAACGGTCGAACCGATTAAGTTCTAACTAGACTTAATCGATAGCTTGGGTTCGATTTATATAATGAAAGTGTTTTTATTTTTTTTCTACATGTCCTACGAGCGGAGATATTGCAATGCAAAGTCCGAAATGTAGGAATTTCAGATTAAGAAACGTCAACGTCATTATCGTCGACCAGTTGCGGGGTGGGGGAAGTGTACTTTTACAATTTCTGACGCAAGAGGCGCTAGAGCACTAGAATTTTTAACCTTTCAGCCTCACACGCTTCGATCGATGTATACATATACATATACATATATCGATTGATGTGATGACAGCAGATCAGTGTGTGTTTAATGATATTTTTATTACGATTGGTTTCTGCACATAAATTTAGAAAATCTAAATAAAAGCAAGAATCAATCATATTAAAGAATCACTGAGCACTCACTAATCTGTTCTCTCTGTTGAATGTATATGTTTTTCCAGTGACAAGTGAGGTTATCGTTACCGTGGGTCTTTCTCGATATACAATATATTTCAGATTAATGTTTGTGGAGGTCTTTTACTCGAGATTGAGGAGAATTACCCCGTCGCATATCGGCATATTCTTATGATTTTTTTACTTACTGCCATAACAGAAATGTAAACCATCTGTTGGACGAATACTATACAGATACAGATAAGATATGTTAAAAGATTACATTTATAATATTATTGCTATAATTAACTATATTTATTTAT
>NW_012045666.1:0-414 GCF_000956235.1 Wasmannia auropunctata
TAACATCAAAGTATAAAGAAGAATACCATTTAAGTTTTATCTTCTAAAAAAAGATTATATTTAATTTGGATACAAGTTTTTTTTCAAGGAGCGCGGTTACACTTCACATCCTTTTTTTTACTTTTTTTTTTAAGTCAATTTTGTAATTGATATCACGCATTTTGTAGTGTTATAACATCAGATTAATGCCTTTTCAGGGAGGATATTTTACTTAAAGAAAATTGCTCCGTCGCATATTATCCCATTCTCGTGTTTTTTTTTACTGGGCTCGTAACAGAAATTGTGTAACAGAAAGATATAGATAAAGGAGGCAATGTAGATGGATCTGGCCTTTCATCTTTCTACTAAATAACAGTTATAATTGTAGTGTAACATATAACAAATATGAATCCAATAAAAAACTCATAAAAATAA
>NW_012045667.1:0-806 GCF_000956235.1 Wasmannia auropunctata
GATCTCGGTCTCGCTCTTAACGATGCAGCNGTCGGTCCGGCAAAAGGGGCGCGAACCCGCGCCTTGTGACGGCGGCGGGACGCTGCCTCGCCGCAGCGGACTGCGGCGTCACAAGTAATATACATATCACTGAAGTAAAGTTAATTAATATTAAAGTACAACGAAGGATACCATTTAGGTTTTATTGCTTAAAAAAATTATATTTAATTTAGACACAAGTTTTTTTCAAGGAGCGCGGTTACACTTGACACCCTTTTTTACTTTTTTTTTAAAAGTCAATTTTGTAACGATATCACGCATTTTGTAGTATTGTAACATATCATTAATGTCTGTTCAGGATGTTTTATTCGAGTAGAATTGCTCCGTCGCATATGATATTCCATTCTGGTGCTTTTTTTACTAGGCTCATAACAGAAATTGTGTAACGGAAAAATATATAGATAAAGGAGGCAATGTAAATGGATCTGACCTTTCATCTTTCTACTAAAACAGTTATAATTATAGTGTAATATATAAAAATTAATATAAAAAATAATAATTTTTTTGAATAATACCGCATCTATATAATACGGATTTGTTCAATAGATGGTTTATAATAACTGTTATAAGCCCAGTAAAAAAATCATGAGAATAGGATATGCGACAGGGAAATTCTCCTCGAGTAAATTATGATATACATATCGCTGAAGTAAAGTTAGTTAACATCAAAGTATAAAGAAGAATACCATTTAAGTTTTATCTTCTAAAAAAAGATTATATTTAATTTGGATACAAGTTTTTTTTCAAGGAGCGCGGTTACACTTCAC
>NW_012045668.1:0-1160 GCF_000956235.1 Wasmannia auropunctata
AGCCAATAAGAGTGTAAGCAGTGATGACAGGCGCGTAATGGAGGCAAGCAGGTAATGGCGGCAATGGCAGTGATCGGCAGTGTTGGCAGTGATAGGCCGCGTTGGCAGCACTGGCAGGGAGAAGCACAGGTGTAGCATGCGAGTGTAGATGCAGCCGAAGGAGCGCATGCGCGGACGAGAGCTCACGAAGATGGGTGCCGGAGTCCAAGAAATCTCGGCGAACCCAACCAAAAAATCGCCTCCACGAGGGCCGGACGCCGGCTAGGGAGCGTAAACTCCAACAAAACGGCGTCAAGAAAAGAGAGCGCTTGACAGTAGGCTGCAACAAGGCTGCAACAAAGTCGCCCCGGAGGGCAGAAAGCGGCAGCAAAAGATTGAAAAGGCGGAGCAAGAAACGCACACGTCACGAAAAATACTCACACGCCCGAAAGAGAGAGAGAGAGAGAGAGAGAAAGAGAGAGAGAGAGAGAGAGCGAAGAAGAAAATATATCAACAATACAATTGTTAGGACATACACAAATATGATTTTTATTGTATCACATTACAGCAACATATCATGAATTATAAAAATAGTTATAGAAACCTTATAAGAAGTATTTAACAAAATACAAATATATAAAATTGCTTCAGCAAACAAAAAATAAAGTCATTATGTGTTTCAGAAAAACTCACATTATATGTTTAAAAAAAAAAAGATCTTATATAAGTGAAAGAAAGAAAACTTACATATCATACGCAAAAAAATCTTATATATATGAAAGAAAGAAAACTTATATATATCATTCGCAACAAAAAAAAAATTAAAATCTTTTACATGAAATACAAAACTAATTAGCATTAATTTAGAGAGTATCATACGCAACAAAAAAAATTAAACTCTTTTACATGAAAAAAAAATGTACCATTAATTTAGAGAGAATTCACACCTTGATACAGAAACAGAAAACAGAAAAGCAGAAACCAATCACTCGTGCTAGTAATCGACAATTTATGCTTTTCTTGCTACCATAGCAAGTTCTAATTTGTTTCCACTTTTCTGTTTTCTGCTTCTCTATAAATGTTTGTTCTCCCTTAGAGATCTCTCTTATTCACGAATACAAATAATAAATATTTCAGTAAAAATCCATCTTCTTATTCCACGTAATAACTTCGTATAGCAT
>NW_012045669.1:0-329 GCF_000956235.1 Wasmannia auropunctata
CAAAATGAAAAAATTAAATCTTAATTAAATAATTTTTATGTAAAAACACGGCGCTTTTTATTCAGTTTAAATTTTCAATTAAATTTATTACTTTAAAATTTTTTACTTATTATTGCTTTTCTTATTAGGTCTAGCAGCGCCAAGTGTTTATACATAAAAATTATTTTATTAAGATTTAATTTTTTCATTTTGTATTGTACATACATGTCACTTGGATTACAAAGTAATCATTTTATGAGAGTTATTATTAATTTTTAAGATAAAAATGTTAATTTAAATATTAATGTCCTAAAAGCTATTCAAGAAGGAGGACAGCATTTTGAATAACT
>NW_012045670.1:0-351 GCF_000956235.1 Wasmannia auropunctata
TTCCGATGCTTCTGAAGGATATAACGAAATTCGAACGGGCGAACGACGTATCGATAAATGTGTACTGTATCGAGAAGGAGGAAGGCGAATTCTCTGTTCTTCTGACATGATTGACCGACTGAATGATGGAGAAGCATGTCAACCTGTTGCACATGCAGGATCCACGAGACAGCAGCATCGGCCACTTCGCGTGGATAAAAAATCTGTCCCGCCTCGTGAGCTCTCAACTCAGCAAGAAGCAACACAAGAAATTCTTCTGCGACCGGTACGTATCGAAAAAATACTAAAATAGAATGTTGTAAAGAAGACAAAAATTAAGTAAAGTATCTTGTGTATACAGATGCCTACATT
>NW_012045671.1:0-432 GCF_000956235.1 Wasmannia auropunctata
GAGCGGTGATCAACATGCGCTCGACGGACAACGCGTGCTTCGCGTCGTCGGTGATCGCCGATTTGCATCCCGTGGAAAGACACGCGGATCGGGAGTTGTCGTATCCGCATTACGCAACGTTGCTCGAGTTCGCGGGTATCGAGTTTCCGATGCTTCTGAAGGATATAACGAAATTCGAACGGGCGAACGACGTATCGATAAATGTGTACTGTATCGAGAAGGAGGAAGGCGAATTCTCTGTTCTTCCGACATGATTGACCGACTGAATGATGGAGAAGCATGTCAACCTGTTGCACATGCAGGATCCACGAGACAGCATCGGCCACTTCGCGTGGATAAAAAATCTGTCCCGCCTCGTGAGCTCTCAACTCAGCAAGAAGCAACACAAGAAATTCTTCTGCGACCGGTACGTATCGAAAAAATACTAAAATA
>NW_012045672.1:0-560 GCF_000956235.1 Wasmannia auropunctata
AAAGCTTCCAAGAATATGCCTTGGCTAAGCTAAAGTTGCTTCACCCTTTGCAACTTCTGCCGGATGCCGCCATTAACATGATCATCGGTGGTATCAACAACCTTTCGATTAAGAGTGCTGCCGCCTCTCTCTGTGTGGGCTCAGTGGATGAGTTCCTCGACCGGATGTACACGGTCACAAGTGCCTGCAGTGTTTACACTTTAAAGCGGCCAGTACCTCTTCAAGAAAAAAAGGAGAAAGCTAAAGATTCAAAAGAAAATCGAGATCCGAAAAATCGCGCTGACGCGACCACAAAGAATTCAATCCCTTCTAAAAGCGTGGTCTGCGCTTATTGTAAAAATCGTGGACACCTGAAAACCGACTGCCTGAAACTCAAAAGGAAAGAACAATTGTTCCCGTCTGTGGTCTCCAGTGCTTCATCCACTTCATCGTCGTCAGTGGCTGCAGCGGAGGAGATCAAGGTTTCGCCATCTTCACCAGAGGATCATTCGTTGATTGGCTGCGTCGGCACAAGCTCACCGCGACAACTCCAGATAAGCGATTCGGTTATCGAAATAAAC
>NW_012045673.1:0-385 GCF_000956235.1 Wasmannia auropunctata
TCTCTTTCCATGCCTCCGGCCACCCCTCCCCTTCCCAAACTCTATTACAAAATCCCCACACCCATTTCTCCAGCTCCTCCCTGCTGAAAATGTTCGATTAAAACTGATGAAAACGTGATCCGTTTTAATCGATTTTAATCGGTTATAATTGGTTCAATCCGCGCCCGGATTAAAAAATAATCGGTTTTAACTTCGAACAAATCAATTAAAATACAATAAAAATCAGTTACAATAAAAATCTAATTTTGTCTGTGATCAGTATAATAATAATTTGTTTTAATTTTATTGCATACATTTGTATGAAACGCTATCGCTTCTCTTGATCCAGTATTTTACATTGTGTTGTACTTATTTGTATTTTGCTGTCGTTATTTCGACTATCTAT
>NW_012045674.1:0-1663 GCF_000956235.1 Wasmannia auropunctata
TTTTTTGTGCATATGAGCTGCAGAACTTTTGTATCAATAAAATGTTTACGTCAAGTGATAGGTTATGTACCTCCAAAAAAGTAAATTTTGAATATTTTTTCGTTTTTACTATTCATATATACCTAGCGCGATAATATTTTATGTCTATTTCAATTCTGTAAAAGCGTTTTTAAATCCGTTCAATCGTTTTGGTGTTATCCATTAGAATGCAAATGTCGGTAATTCCCGACCTTTCAGCATCCTCTTAAATCTCGACTCTCTAATCATCTTCCATCTGTCCTCCCTTTGTTTCTCCCTTTCTCTACTTTCCAACTCCTCATACCTTATTCCTCTTTCCTCCCTTATGCCTTCTTCCTCTTCTGGCTCTATCCCTCTTTCCTCGAAAAATCTTTTTTTATCCTTCTCCCACTTCGACCTCTTTTTTCCCTCTTTGGATCATTCCTTTATTTCTCTCCAGCACCTTCTAGCCGGTTCACTTCTTATTCCCTCCTCTAACCTTTTTTCGTATCCCCATGCCCTCCTTCCGGCTCTTTCTTTTAACTTTTCCCTTTGTAGTTCCTCTCTCACCAGGTATCCCGGCGTCCTGTCCACACCTAATACCCATCTCAGATACTTTTCCTCAATCCTCTCCATCTTGTCTCTCTTGCCATCCCCAAATTTCAGCACCGTAGCTCATGATCGTCCACACCAATCTACCGAACAGCCATAAGCGTCTACCCTAATCCTTCCCGAACCTTCTCTTTCCAATCCTCCACACTGGACCCATTATTGTTGTCGCTCTTTTCATTCTATCCCTTATATACGCTTCTTGATTCCCATTCCTTTGCACAGTGTACCCCAAGTACTTGAATTCTTTCACTTCCTCAATCTCCTTTCCCTTCCATCTCCGTTTCCTTTTTCCTATCCCTCCTCTTCCCTTCTCAAAACACATCTCCTTTGTCTTATTCCTGCTCAGCTCCAATCCTTTCTTGTCGAAGTAGCCCTCCAATCTTTCTATCATGCTCCTCATTTCTCCCTCCCCTTCCGCCATCAATACTACGTTGTCCACATAGGCCAGAGAGTACACCCTTTCCCCTCCCAATTTTATTCTTCCCCACTTCACTCTCCCCATCTCTTCCTCCAAATCCGCCATCAGTATGTTAAACAGAATCGGGCTCAGAGGATATCCCTGTCTGACAGCCTTTACCGTCTAGAATCTTTTTCCCTCCATCCCTCTCCCGTCCCTTATCTTGCTTATCGTTTCCCTTAATGTCTCTTCCACCCTTTCCACTATCCCTTTTCTTATCCCCCTCTCTCTCATCGTTTCAATTAAGATATTCCTATCCATCGAAGGCTGCTTTTAGATCCACAAAAAGCGCGACTAGCTTCCCCTTTTTTTCTCCAATCTGCCTATTGATTAAGTAGTTGAGGACATTTACGCAATCCATTGTCCCCATCCCTTTTCTAAATCCTGCCTGGTTTTGTGGGATGATCCCCTTTCTCTCTATCTCCTCCCTCAGTCTTTCCGCCAGTGTTGCGTGTATATCTTGTATAGGGTGGGCATCAAGATAACGCCCCTATATTCCTCTGCCTTATTTCCTTCTCCCTTCTTGACGATCGGCACTATTATCCCCTCTTTCTATGCCTCCGGCCACCCATCCCCTTCCCAAACTCTATTACAAAA
>NW_012045675.1:0-1068 GCF_000956235.1 Wasmannia auropunctata
TTTGCGCATTCGCACAAAATGATATTACAAAGCCAAAGCTCATCAATAGTATAAAATGTGTTTTTAAATTCTAATGAAATTACGATCTTAAAGAATCCTCAATATATATTATACATAGTCAGTATTACGTATCAAAGCGAAAATTAAGAACCGCTGAATCATACTATACACATTACAAAGTGTATTACAAAAATGAGAGCTTTGATAAAACAGCTAGCATATTATTTTAAACGAGGTTAAACACAAATATTGTTTATTAATGCAATATAATTGTGTCAACGTTATTACAGATATGATGTAGATATTAGGCATGATATTAGGATATTATAGGTATGATGTAGATATTAAATAATCGATATCATTGCGTAATATTGATGTATTGTAGAGGTATAAACGTTGGCATTAATTGTCGGCAGTTTAGAGTTATATACATATATACAAATTTACTCTCACACAGGAATCTAGTCTTAACACGTATCCAATTATATTATAATTGTAATATATAATTAAAATTTAATTTCGTATTAGTGATAGGTAAATTCCATCATTGTTACAATTACATATACATTATGATTATAAATTGGAAAATTAATTATTTTAGTCTTTCGTTTAAATGGCTGGATCCTGTGAACGTTGTTTTTTTTTCAATTGAAAGATCCAAAACTCTGTATTGATCAAGTGCTTGATGTTTTTACTTCAGTATTGATGGCTCATTTTCACCGTTACTTGGAGTGTTTGGTATAAGTATTCTGTATTTATAAATCATTAAAAATAGAAAAGTTAGTATTTTCAATTACACACATTCACGTAACTGGATTATTACATTAAAACTTATCATTTCTAAGACACAATAACCTTTATAGTTATATTAACAATAAATTATTGTTCATTTTTGTAACATATTGCTTTATATATTACATATATGTATGCTTTATATATTACATATATGTATAAAAATGATCACAATAATATTTAATATTAAAATAAAATATATTATATACTATAGAAATTAAATCGTATAATTTAATAAACATATAATAAAATAATTATCAACAGATACACATATAT
>NW_012045676.1:0-1063 GCF_000956235.1 Wasmannia auropunctata
TAAACTCCACCCCAGTCAGTAATTTTCTGCGGGGAGGAGGAAGGCTCCTGTGAAATCAGCATGTTTACGATGTGTAAAGGAAAGGTGCTGAGACTGTTTTTAATTTCTTTCCATCGATTTGAGTTTTTTTCCGGCTTCCTATCAATTTTCAACATAATATTTAATACATTTTGACATTTTTTGACTGACTGAGGTGGAGCCTAACAATATTTATTTATTTATTTAATTAAAGCCATATTTATTTAATTAAAGAATAGCGCAGGCGCAGTAGGTAGCTTTCCTCAATCCCGTGCACCAATTGGCGGAGAGCGTGAAGAAAGAGAAGCGACAGAAAACGGTCAAGAGACGAAGGGAAGCAGTCTTAAAGAATTTGATAAGACGGATAGTCGGAATTCGCATTTTGGTCTGTACAGTGAACTCGGGGTGAAATAAAGAGTGCAATACGAAACGAGTGAACTAGATTACCTTCTCAAAGATTCTACAAATAATACAGAGTTGCCTATCTGCCATTCCTTACAAAGAACCGCTAATATTCAAAGTAAGAAGAGTAATCTTACAATAAGAATAAATAAACAAAGATTTTTTTATTTGATCTAAGCAATTGTTCATGATAATTCAGTAATGATACTGTCAGTCATCACTATTCATCAAAATCTAATTTAATTTATAAGCTTCCTAGAATAAAAGTTAATTAGCTGAGGTATGTAAATAAAGTATTGTGATATTCTACACATACAACCTTGACCATTTATATAATGATCGATTGTATTGCTGTAAGTTGACATTTTCGCATAATAGGTATATACATATACTTGTACTTTGAAAGCTTCTCGTTCAATAGTCCAACATATTAGCCGTATTTATCAGTTGTTTTTAAATTACAAGACAAAATTAGAACAAAAACATAAAGATTATTTTATTGCTTTCTCATTAAATTTTAGTATTAGTTTAAATAAATTTTTATTTCGTCTTTTATAAACATCATAAAATTAGAGGAATAAAAGATCTAAAAAAAATGTAATACGCGATGTCACATTCGCATCCATACATACGCACGTGCGTG
>NW_012045677.1:0-309 GCF_000956235.1 Wasmannia auropunctata
TAAATTATGCTATAAATAATTAAATCTAAATAGATTTTGCAAAGTGTCGATTATAATTTTTTTCAACAGAAACGTAACAGAAATATATAAATATAAAGAGATTAATTGCAAAAAAATCTATATAATTCATACAATTCTTACATATAATTTCGCTTCTCCTATTTCTATCTATTTATGAAAATTAACTTTTCATAAATAGATATAGGACAAAACTAATATATTTATATGATCAATTATATTTTATTTTATTGCTTTTTTTCTTGACTTTTCTTGACTTTCTATGCTACAGAATAATAAATTATGCTATAA
>NW_012045678.1:0-361 GCF_000956235.1 Wasmannia auropunctata
CAAAAAACCCCCCAAAAATATGAAAAACTGCAATTACAGCGATGAAAAAATTTTTGTTGACCCGGATCAAGTATGATTTTTATGTATTTCGATCCGCTGAATTTGAATCTGAAGGTTAAATTAGCCCGTTGAGCCATCAAAATTTGAAAAATCAGCGAAAAACCGAAAAAAATTGCAAAAAATCATGAAAAACCGAAGTTATGGAGAAAAAAATCTTGTGGATCAAGATCGAGTATAATTTTTATGTATCTTGTTCCACTGCATTAGAATCTGAAGTTTATTTGGCCCATTAACATGTTAAAATTCAAAAAATCTCAAAAAAAGCAAAAAAATTGCAGTTATAAATATGAAAATTTTTTTT
>NW_012045679.1:0-511 GCF_000956235.1 Wasmannia auropunctata
CGCCCAGCATGTCTCTTGGGGCTCCACACGGGACACTAGAGCCGGAACTATACTGAGCGAAATATTAAGCGACTCCCCCTTTTATTTTCTAAACAATGGTGCTTGCACGAGAATCTCCGCGAACCCTAACTACACTAGTTCTCCAGATATTACGTTAACTAACCTCGCAAACATTAACTATTTGTGGTCCACACTAGACGATGCAATGGGCAGCGACCACCTACCGATCTTGAATAGGCTAAACAAACCCAATTATAAAGATGATAATATTGTATCCGCTTATTCTGCGAAGGGTAAACTTGTTCTAAATAATCTTAATAAGGAATTATTTAACTCCCAGGTTGTATCCGCTATGAACTCAATGGCAGAACTTACACAGGAAATAGGCGACTTCTCTAACGCAGCTGACCTATATAATATTTGGTATAACAACATTATTGACTGCGCACTTAGAGCAGGGGCTATTACTAAAGATAACATAGGGAATACTAAATCCTTTGACAACAGATCA
>NW_012045680.1:0-673 GCF_000956235.1 Wasmannia auropunctata
CAAATCGAGCAAATTTTCAACTCCTTTGACAATGATAAAGGCAAAGCAATTGCCTTATTAGAATTTGTCAAAGTGCTATTCGGCCAAAAAGAATAAATGTAATACTTGCAGACAAATCTCCTGCAACCCCTAACTTTCAATGGCGGTATTATTACAGTGGAATTGCAGAGGAAATTCAGGCAAATATCAGGAATTCTCTAACCTCGCCCCCAATTACGATATTATCTGTTTGCAGGAGATTTGGCTCCATAATCATCATATCTTATCATTGCATGATTTTATTACCTTTAGATCTGACAGGCCCAGCGAGTTCCCTGGCGGTGGCACTGCCATTCTGTGTAGGAACTCGCTGGACCCGGTGCTATGTGATATTTTTCCCCCCAATTATTTGGGATTGGAACTCTCATGTATTACTTTTATAAATTATAATCTCTCGCCCAATAGAATTTTAATTATCTCCCTTTATAGACCCCCAAACATCCCAATCAGGGATGATTAGGCGGATTTCTTTAATAGAATATATGCCTCTCCATGGTCTTCCGGAGTAATCATATGTGGGGACTTCAACGCCCAGCATGTCTCTTGGGGCTCCACACGGGACACTAGAGCCGGAACTATACTGAGCGAAATATTAAGCGACTCCCCCTTTTATTTTCTAAACAATGGTGCTTGC
>NW_012045681.1:0-2743 GCF_000956235.1 Wasmannia auropunctata
CTTGAAAATAAAGATTATTTTTGAAATTAAAAAATAAATTAAACAAAGTATCAAAAGAAAGGCTAGTGAGCCTTGCACGGAGTTAGTGCTGTGATCTCAAGTATTTAGAATAAAAATTAGCACCCAAACGTTTCGAATCCGCATTGAGCCATCCTCAGTGGGTGAAAAATACAAAATTTCTTAATACATTACATTAAAGGTCGCTTGTTAGCTGTAAGGTCGCTTGTAGTGTAAAATCGCTCACAGTGAGATCGCTCGGAGAGTTTTTGTCCCTGTTTCCATATGTAAGAATAGGTTTCAATCTTCTCATAGGAAACTTGCAAACAGTCCTGAATTTGTTGGATTGAGTCAAAAGAGTAATTAAAAATATACATGTCTAAAATAATAGAGAATCCCTTCACAATCACATATAATTAACTAAGAGTTACAGTACGAAAACGAGTGTAAGAACAGTACCTTGAGTAAGTGTATGAAAACGAGATGAGACTCAGGCAGGTGAACAACATGAAATGAGGAAAGATAGCAAGCGCTCCCCATCTCTGAAGGGGGGGGGGAGGGGGAAATAAGTATTTACGAGGGGGTGAAAAATGGAAATATGGGAGAAAAGGAACCGGCTTAGGAAAAGGATAATCTGTTAAAAATGGGAAGATACGTGTCTGAGAGAAACTCTGTGTCACTTTGCTTATTTAATCCATTCTTTTGTTTAATGATATGGACCATCTCTGATGTTAATCTTTTGTAGTAATGTCTCTCATTGTCTAGTATTTGGACATTTTCCCAATTTTTATGATTCTTCTTTTCTCTGTGGATCGAAATCACTGAAGGAGAGTCATTAGTTTTTTAATGTCTTGTGTTCATGGATTCTTGTTTTTAACTGCCTTTTTGGCCTACATACGAGGCATTGCAGTCCAAGTACGAGATCTTATATAAACCACATCACTGTGAGACATCAGATCTAGAGAAACTTTTCCAGTTTTAATGAAGTTCTTAAGTATTAGGGATCGAAAACGCTGTTTTTATTTTATTACATTCATTCATAATCGGTAAAATTCTTTCAGAGATGTTTCGAATGTACGGGAACGTAAAACATTTTTTAGTGACTGACGGACGTCTCTCAGTGTCTGGATGTTTTATTCTGTGGGACAGACATTTTAGTTTAGCATGGATGTTAGAAAAAATAAAAGCTAGTGAATAACCATTCCTCAATAAAACGTCGATAAAGTAAGGTTCCTTTGGTGGAATATAATCTTATCCACCAATACTGGATCTGATAGGAATATAACCTTATCCATCATTCCGTAGATGACTCAATTGTCAGACATGCACTTGACAAAAATTTGTTTTTCAAATTCCAAGAATTTGCCTCGTTGGATGTGGTGTCACTCTTCACAAATGTGCTCACTAACCTGGCTGTCAAGTGCATGTCTGACAATTGGGATTTGTTTAGCAACAATACCACCATCCTACAAGACGAGTTTCTGAATGCTGTCTATTTGGTCTTAAATTCTACAGTTTTTTTTCTTTCAACAAAATTTTGTATAAACAAATTTTTGGTACACCCATGGGCTGCCCACTATCACCTACGGTGACTGACATGGTTATGCGATATTTAGAGAGAAAAGCGTTAGAACAGTTACCTTTACGTTTACCCTTTTATTTTCAATACATCGACTTTTTTTGGCAGCACCTCTCGACTCAATAAATTCCATCCTACAAGTCTTCAATTCCTTACATGAAAGGTTAAAATTCACGATTGAGATTAGTGAGAACAATGAATTAAATTTTTTTGATGTTTCTGCCATTTGCGTCAACAATAAAATCACATTCGACTTATATAAAAAACCGACTTTCTCAGGCAGATATCTAAATTATAACTCGCACTATCCAGTATCTCACAAACGAGGTATCATCTACGGAATGGTGGATAAGATTATATTTCTATCAGATTCAATATTCCACCAAAAGAATCTTACTTTAGCTATCGACGTTTTATTGAGGAATGGTTATCCTCTAGCTTTTATTTTTTCTAACATCCATGCTAGACTAAAATATCTGTTTCACAGAATAAAACATCCAGACACTGAGAGACGCCCGTCAGTCACTAAAAAACGTTTTACGTTCCCGTACATTCGAAACATCTCTGAATCATCTTACCAATTATGAATGAATGTAATAAAATAAAAACAGCGTTTTTGATCCCTAATACTTAAGAACTTCATTAAAACTGGAAAAATTTCTCTAGATCTGATGTCTCACAGTGATGTGGTTTATATAAGATCTTGTGCTTGGACTGCGACGCCTTGTATGTAGGCCAAACAAAAAGGCAGTTAAAAACAAGAATCCATGAACACATGTAAAACATTAAAAAAAACTAATGACTCTTTCAGTGATTTCGATCCACAGAGAAAAGGAGAATCATAAATTTAATTAGGAGAACGTCCAAATACTAGACAATGAGAGACATTACTACAAAAGATTAACATCAGAGATGGTCCATTATTAAACAAAAGAACGGATTAAATAAACAAAGTGACACAGAATTTATTTCAGACACGTCTTCCAATTTTTAACAGATTATCCCTTTCCTAAGCCGATTCCTTTTCTTCCATATTTCCATTTTTCACCCCCTCCTAAGCACTTATTCTCCCTTCCCCCCCTTCAGAGATGGGGAGCGCTTGCTATCTTTCCTCATTTCCTGTTGTTCACTTGCCTGAGTAACATCTCGTTTTCATACACTGATCAA
>NW_012045682.1:0-521 GCF_000956235.1 Wasmannia auropunctata
ATTCCAAACGTTTCGGCCATATTTCTGGCCATCCTCAGTGGTGTAGCAAAGTTGCAATCAACATTGTCGTTAAAATAATAGCGCTACAAATAACATAAATTTCCCTTAAATATTTTACAATAATTAATTAAGAAATCACGGAGTTACAAATCGTCAACTAAAAAACTCACCACAACTGCTATTTCTTAAATTTTAAACAATTTCATTAGTTGTCACATATTTAAAACAGAACTCAAAAATTAACTGAGAAATTTCAACCAAATCGACTGTGCTTCCAAGCGACACATGTAAGACTGAGGCTCTAAAAAACGTAGAGGTCAGTTTGCCTAGTTGCTTACGTCATTGATTATGGCGGTGTACGCGTGATCAAGCATCTCTGTGTCAGTTTGCAAATTCAAACTGTTGTTTTGTTTGTTAATATGTATCATTTCGCTGATAATCCGTTTTTTATAATTTTTTTCGATATCCAAAATCTTAACATTACTCCAATCCATATCATGAAGATCGGAAGAGCACACGTC
>NW_012045683.1:0-1502 GCF_000956235.1 Wasmannia auropunctata
TAACTCGTATATACAAACCATTTAAAGATATTTAGACTCGTATATACAAATACATTTAAAGATCCTACAATCAACAAAATAGAGAACAGGGAACAGAGAATTAAGATTTTCAATACTCAGAAACCGTATACTATGGAATATATTGTTTCCGATAAACTGAAATTCTTATTCTGTTTCCTGTTACCTATTTCTTTGATTGTGAAACCCTTCATTTTCTCATTTTCATGCTCTTTCCCTTTTTTGCTCTCTCACTTTCTTGCTCTCCCACTATCTCATTTCCTTACTCACTTGCTTTCTCGTTTTCTCTTTCTCATTTTTTCGTTTTTTGCTCTCTTGATTTCAGTCTGTCATTCTCTTACTCTCTTAGTCTCACGGTCTTCCTCTCTTTTGCTTTCCTGTTCTATTATTTGTTCACTTTCTCGCTCCCTTATTCTCTTATTGTCTCCTTAATTTTCATCTTCTCATCCTCGTACAATTATGAATAAATAATTTAAAAATGTTATATTTTTTCTTAGATAAAATCAATTATTTATTGCTAAATTTAATTATAACTTAATCTAGGTTTACAATTCCACTTTAACTTTAACCATATTTTATTTAGTTTTAATTAATCTATCGCACATACACATATCTCTATTTACAATTAAATTCAGTCATACATATTTATACCTGTATTTTTTACAAACAAATAACAAATGTTTAAAGCTAGACTATCTGTCTCTTTCTATCAATCTCTCTCTCTTTCTCTTTCTCTCTCCTCCTGCTTCTCCTTCTGCTATTATTACAATTTTTATAATATATAAAATCTTTTCTCTTTAGAAATTTTATATATAATTGTAATATGACGACTTCGCAAATAGGAGAATTTACAAATCTTCAAGAAGAAATCGAAAAAATAAATCCAATCGATTTATTTACATCTAATGAAATATTAGAGTCAATCAAATTTTATGACGCAACTGTGTAAGTTTTCTTAAATATTATAGGATTATATTAAGTATGCACAATAAAAATAAATGTTTGTTCTTTAAATAAACAATGTTAAGTAATCTCAGTAATAAAGTTTTTAAAATAAAAGCTTAAATTTTAACTGAGAATAATTAAAATAATTATCTACATTATAACTAAATTTAAGAGAAACAAAATTTTATCTACTAATTATATGTATTTCTAATCATATATATTACATAACATAGATAATTTTAATTAATAAGTCAAAGGATTCCCAGTAAATTCAACAATTTAGAAAATATGGGCTAATGGGAATCAGCGCGGTAATTGGTGCGCAATGATAATTTAAGTGAATATCACTATTTGTTTCGTGTAAGTAGATTTATTCCAAACGTTTCGGCCATATTTCTGGCCATCCTCAGTGGTGTAGCAAAGTTGCAATCAACATTGTCGTTAAAATAATAGCGCTACAAATAACATAAATTTTGCTTAAATATTTTACAATAATTAATTAAGAAATCACGGAGTTACAAATCGTCAACTAAAAAACT
>NW_012045683.1:8588-9311 GCF_000956235.1 Wasmannia auropunctata
TTTTATGCTGAATTACATATTTAATTTTCATAACTTTATTTCAGATACCAAAAAAGAGAATTTCTATTTAAATAAAATTTTTAGTTTTTTATTTTTACTTCTATATTTATTTTCATACTTACTTTCATTTTATTTGTTACTATTCTAATCATTAATTCTTAAAACTACAAAGTTATATAGTTATATAATTGTATCTTTATTATTATTAATATTATCATTACCTTTGTCATAATTACACACACACGCACGCACGCACGCACGCACGCACGCACGCACGCACGCACGCGCACACACACACACCTATGTTTATGTTAAATGTTAATGTCAAATATTAATGTGTATTAAATTTATTATTATAGTTATTATAAAGTTATTTGTTATTGTAATTCATTAAATATAATAAATAAATAATTTAAAAAATATACTATTTAATTATGACAATTTAATTAATGTAATTAGGTGTAATTTAAGTTTTATTTATTTATTTTATTTTTTATGTTCTATTAGTTTTTTAATTTTGATACTACATATATTACGTAATAACAACTCTCACTCTTTTTTTTTCTCAAATATATATATAATCAAATTATTATTATCCATGATAATTAATTAAATTTAATAATAATATACTACATACTTATAATTTAACTGAATGAGAAATAAAGTTGTAATTGTTTTATTTAAATGATTGAGTTCAAATATAATAAGTCGAAAAAGGATAAT
>NW_012045684.1:0-1792 GCF_000956235.1 Wasmannia auropunctata
CTCTTTTGGAATAAATCTCACTCCAAAAGGGTAAAAATACTACACTCAAGTAGCCGAGTAGTATTTTCAATCTTTTGGAGTGAGATTTACTCCAAAAAATGTAGAAAGTAGCAATTAAATTTTGAATGCCTTCTGAATCAGTTCAAATGTCTTTGTCGCTGAAAATCTATATAATATAAACATTAGCTTTGCAGCAAAATTTAATAGCTACCCGCTGTTCCTCCTTCTCGCTCATCTCCCGAGTCTGACACATATACACAACACCAGGTTATATCAGACGTCCGCACTCTTCAACAACTGCGGTTAAAATGATGCCACTTAACACATCATTGAGATAGGATATCTTGTTCTATGTACATGTCAATGTTCATAAAGTATAAACAATTTAGCCGTCCAAATCTCACAAATTTTTAAGATTATTATTTATCTGTTAGATACTAATGGGAGCTTTTCAAATAGTGCATGCGTCTATTATGAGCATGCTCTCATTACCTACTCTTAAAGTCTGGAGCACATGAAATGCGTAAGAAAGCATTATAAGTATAGCATAAGGCGGCTAAACTAATGAAAATCTTATTGGTATAATATAAATCAATATGGCAATTTTATGCTGAATGCTCATTAAGGTTCAGCGGTCTTATGCTATGCTTATGTTTTGTTATGCATTAATTCATATGCTTCTGGCCTAAAGTTTAATACAAACACTGTCAACCTTTGCAAATTAGAAAATAAATCGTTTTGTGTTATTTTAATTATATTTTAAATAACATAGAATTCTAATTGAAAAAAAATTCTTTTCAACGTTTGACGGATTTTGAATACAATGTATGACATGTAAAAAATGTGCCCATATAGAATGCGCAGGAGAACGACAAAAAAGGTCTATGTTTGTGATTATTATTAATAGATTTTTTTGTGATAAGAAAAAGAATTACATTTTGAATATTTATTTTCGTTAGAATGTTTCAGTATTGTTCATGTATCATTCAATATCGTAAAAAAATTGTTCATATAAATAATTATCATATAATAAATTATTCTATTTTTTACACTAAAATGTTAAATTTTAATAAAAGTTTATTTTAATAAAATTTTTTAATATTACTTTTTGTTAAATTTTAAATATTATCTTTTTTTCTTTCAAGATCTACATTTGTCTATTTTGCGATAAGAAAATAATTATACATTTTAACATTTACTTTGTTATAGAATATTTTAGTATTGTTCAGGTAAAAGATATTTCATTTCCTATTGAAATGTTAAATGTTTATTCTAATAGAATAATTTAAATATTATCTTAATTTCATTTTTGGATAATTTTTTTAGAAAATTTCCTGTGCTCGATAAGAAGATAATTATATATTTGAAGGTTTACTTAATTGTTATAGAATATTTTAGTACTGTTCAAAAGTTTTAAAAGATATTTCATTTTCTTCTAAAATGTTAACTATTTTTTCTAATTGAATATCTTAAGTATTGTTTTTTATTATTATTTCTGGATAATTTTTTTAGAAAATTTCCTGTGCTCGCATTGCCCATATTATCCTAACTATATTATCCTGTCAAGAGTATGAGCATTGGATGGATAATAATCCTCTATCATTTCAATATTTGTATTCAAATAATTAATATTAAAATATATAAAACATCAACAGATCTATCAAACAAGAACAAGATTTTTTATTCTTCAAAATGTAGGAATTAACAAAACGTTTTCTTAAAGTGTTCATAATACCTCATACTACCTTATTTATAATACATACTCTATAAAGGGAAATCTCTCTATTAAATA
>NW_012045684.1:13074-13848 GCF_000956235.1 Wasmannia auropunctata
ATGGTTTAGAAAATTTTAATATATTTTAATTAAAAAAAATATTTTAATCTATTTCCGTTTACTGAGGACTTGTGTCAGTATTAGCAATTTTTTCTGTACCAAAATCTAATTGTACAAAAGACAATTAATTGTAAGACAACGAAAAGATGTGAGTTGTCGAGATTAATAGTCGTCACAAAGATGACTAAAAGACTTATTGTTACAAGAAGTGACTTGGCTGATGATTACAGTGGAAACATTTGTCGTCTGTTAGTCTACTATAAATTCGCATTCAGTGTAATTCCAAAGTCGAATTTAGACTTCTTTTGTCAACTAGAGTCAGCTTTACAGGTGTAGTCAAAACCAAACATAATACATTTCTGTCTGATGTAAGCGATTTTATTAATTTAAGTATGTGAAGTAAGTCTCATAAATATTTATGAAAAAACAAATCAGATAGTATAATTCTTAATATACAAGTATATCATTGCGCACTACACATTAGTTTAAGAGATATATAACTGCTTCTTAAAAAAAAAATCCTTTTTTCTTAATTATTGCGTTGCAAATTTATTATTTATTATTTTGTAAAAAAATTTATGACAGAAACAACAGCAAATAGATCTTCTACAAGGGAAGTTGAATTTAGAACACGAAAAATAATATTTAAAAAAGCAAATCTAGCTGACCTAGAGCAATCGACTCTTTTATTAATCAAGAATTTTAAAATCAGCTTTATAATTCTTTTCAAAAATTTTTTATTCATCATCTTAATTTAAAACGCAATTAAATCGA
>NW_012045685.1:0-305 GCF_000956235.1 Wasmannia auropunctata
CGTTCGGTCCATCTGATCGCCGAGGGGCTGCCGAAAGTCAAATCGAGGAGCGATTCTNTTCCCTGTCTCGGTTCGTGCGAGTATTGGCATACTGTTATAGGTTCTTCCGGAGGATTCGAGGGGGGCCACTATGTGATGGATTCTTCACCGTTGCGGAGCTAATGATCGGCCTCGCGAGGGCGGTACGACAGGTGCAGAGACGGGAGTTCGAGGAGGAGATACTGGCGTTAGAAGCCGGGAAGCCGCTACCGGCCTCCTCCCGACTGCGTTCGCTGAGCCCGTTCGTGGATAAGGACGGGACGCTG
>NW_012045686.1:0-1468 GCF_000956235.1 Wasmannia auropunctata
TGTTAATTCTCGGAGCCTGAATATATTGTTCAATTTAAAATAATTTTTGTAATATTTAATTGTAGGCGTATTATAAGGGTTGAAGAAACGAAATATAATTTGTAAGCCAAATATGACTTTTACTCGTGCCCGTCGCGAGACGTTTGACTCTGCGGTCAATTTCTTAAAACCGATGAAGTCGACGACTGTTGTCGCAAAAATCTGACGTGGCCCAATAACGTTTCGACACGTCATCGGCTCTTGTTCCTCGACCTGAATGAAAGCGCAAACAATACAATATCACAAAATATCAGCTTAAAACTGTGTTTTTAATGATCGACAAAATGCTCAGCGCGCAGTTTGTTTGAACTGGAAATTGTAAAAAATTTACACATAAATATTATTAAGATCGGTTTTAGATCGCATTTGACCGTTTCTTTTATTGTGAAAACAGTTTCCAAGTTCTAAAAATAAATCTAGATTTATTGTTTATAATTATATTTTATATACAGGGTGGGCCATTTTAATCGATCCACCCAAATATCTTCTAAAGTAAGCGCTATACAACAAAATTGTTTAAACAAAAGTTGTTCAGGACAATGGGGGTCATCTATCTGCATTATTGGTTTTGACCTTGAGGTCAATGACCTTAAGGTGTTTGGACACCTTGGATGATGTTAATGCCGACAGTACTCCAACTTTGAAGCTTTATAACTCAAGATTTATTTCATAAAAAAATATTTTATTTATGTGCTTTGAAAAGTTCTCGAGGCGTGCTATAAAAACATGTAATGAAAAATTGGGGGTTCCATTAAAAAAAATCACTGTAACCTTCAAATAACCTTGAAAATTGACCTCAAAATCAAAACCAATAATGCAGAAAGATGACCTCCATTGTCCTGAACAACTTTTGTTTAAACAATTTTGTTGTATAGCGCTTACTTTAGGAGATATTTGGGTCGATTAATATGGCCCACTCTGTATATGTATATATTTATTTTTTTCACTTTTATTGAAAAATAATATTTTTAAATTAAGGTAAATGTCCCTATTTGTGACCATGTAAAATAATCGCACAAATTAATAAAAAAAGAAAGTATTCTATAGTGATTAAAATAAAAAAATAATTATACCGAATACCAGCTAGATTAATTATTTTTGTATCAAAAAATTTATTTCATTTAAATTTTAAACATAATCTAATAAATATAAAAAAAGAAATTGCAAACTATGTATATGAACGCATTAGTGACTGCCTGATTTCAATTTGACCTTATTAGTGACCGCCCATCTGTCCCGGTTAGTGACCGATACATCAAATATCAAACGTACGGATTTTGTGACCGGCGGATACATTTTCTCGCTTTGAAGCTGTGGTCATAAATCGGTATAGAACACATGCACCCAAACATGTTCCAATTAGTGTTTAACCTAAAGTGATAACTGATAACTTTGTCGATAAAGTTTTCTTTCGAGCATAATCGAATAT
>NW_012045687.1:0-753 GCF_000956235.1 Wasmannia auropunctata
TGATAAATATTTCATAGAGCGCGTAAATCATTTTAATCTGGTTTCGCGTAATTTATATATAAAGTGTTATAGCTCGTGTAACTTACAAATAGGTACGCCAAAATTTGATATACTTACGAAGTGATTTGTCAGACGCAATCTTGATAAAGTTTCAATATTTTTTTAATTTTTTACTTAATTATTAATTTTTATATTTTGAAATATTATTGATGTTACATAAATATACACGTATAAAAGTGTAAAAATTTTGAAACGAAGAGAATTAAATTCATTGGTCTTTTATAAAATATTACATAAGTACATATCCCTTCACCTTCGTATGTTACATACATAATTCAGAAATATGTATAATAAATATATATAATAAAGTCAGATGCTGTGTTTAATTATTCACAGTGATAATTAGACACAGCATCTGACAATTATGTATACTATGTAACACAGAAAGGTAAAGCGACACGTATGTAATATTTTATAAAAGTTAAGAGGGCTTGATATAAAGCCGAAACGATCGTCTGGTAGCATTAATGTAATTTTTCATATGAATAAAATGCGGACTAGCTCGAAAACCTTGTTTGGTTCCTGGCTTATTAAAATTATTTATTTTAAATGTTAATTCTCGGAGCCTGAATATATTGTTCAATTTAAAATAATTTTTGTAATATTTAATTGTAGGCGTATTATAAGGGTTGAAGAAACGAAATATAATTTGTAAGCCAAATATGACTTTTACTCGTGCCCGTCGCGAGACGT
>NW_012045688.1:0-520 GCF_000956235.1 Wasmannia auropunctata
CTAAGTGACTGGAGTTCAGACGTGTGCTCTTCCGATCTCTTGTTAGGCGAAAATGTATTAAAATTGGCTTGCAGTCTATATCAATTCCCAGATTTTATATAATGATAGTGTTTTTAGACAGCCTTTTCTAAAGGAGGATATTTATGATCACGTTCGTAAACTATTGGAAACTAATAATACTGTAGTTCGCTGATTTAGCGTTTGGCAATAATTGAAATAAATGATGTGGCGTTTCACTGCACAGTATATTGAACTTCCCATTTTGTCCGTTGACAAATGTCACAGCAATTTACCGTCTGCAACGTACGTCCCTCTTTGTTAGCTTTCTCCCTTTGGCTCTGAAAAGATTTGATCTCAAGGGAAGATTCACTCATGCCACCAATATTTCAGCCGATGATAAATATTTTATAGAGCGCGTAAATCACTTTAATCTGGTTTCGCGTAATTTATATATAAAGTGTTATAGCTCGTGTAACTTACAAATAAGTATGCCAAAATTTGATATACTTACGAAGTGATT
>NW_012045689.1:0-815 GCF_000956235.1 Wasmannia auropunctata
ATATCAATAAATGTAAACACCAAATTAGCATCACATATATTGCCAATAACTACATATATTGAAAATAATACTGTATTTGTATTTGTAATAGAGCCAGTATTAGCAATGAGAAAGTACGTTAGTATAATAACAATGAAAGATGTCTATAGGTGAATAATTAAACTATTGAAATAAATGATGAAATAATGTATTTTCTATATATAAAAAAAAGCACTAATGCAGCGAGAAAAATTGCATTAAATTATAAACACAAAAACTTTCTTTGTTTAAAACTGTCTTATTTTATGTTTACAACGTAAGCATTTTTTTTAAACGTATTTTATAAAATCTAAAGAGATTGCTCAATCAAATGTGAGTCTATATGTATATAAATGGAAATAATAACATTACAATGAGGTACCTATAAGTTCTTCGAGTTATTTAAAAAAATAATATTTTTGTATTTATTTTTATATTTTTATATTTATTTTTTTATATAATTTTATTTATTGTTTTTATTTTTTACGTTTTTTTTTGTCTTGATGATATTATACTTAAAAATTTCCTTAAGCATATTTGACAAAAAACAATTACTCAAATGAATAAATTTGAATAAGCTTATTCAAGAAAAAATATAATTTTGCACAGTTTAGTGATGTTTTATATTAATTATTTTTATCTCAGAAAGAAATCATTGAACATAAATTAAGGCATTACAAAAAAGCTCCTGAATAATAATACGATATTTTTACAATCAGTATAATAATTCTACGTACTTTACGACAATTTTTCTCAACTGTAGATTCGCGATACTTAAAATGATAAAATTTTGAATT
>NW_012045690.1:0-338 GCF_000956235.1 Wasmannia auropunctata
TGGTAGTTCAATGTCCACTTTCCAGAGGCGCTGAAACCAGTTCAATCGCCATCGCAGCTAAATCGCGGGCATGACCGCTCTCAGGATCCTTTCTGCTTGAGCGTCTTTTTAATCAGAGAAACAGAACCAAATCTAGAGGGGTCCATTATGGATAAAAACATGGTTTCGTACTGCCATCTATCTTCACCTATAAACTCAGATAGAAAGAAACAAACAAAAAAATAAAAGCAATTGTTTCGTGCGGAGCCTCGGCCGCGTGATTTTCAGCGAACTTCCTGTTATTCGGATTTTGTTGTTGTCGATTTTGGCAAGTCAGAGGCATCCGAATTCCTTTCGGG
>NW_012045691.1:0-3469 GCF_000956235.1 Wasmannia auropunctata
TTGTAAACAATCAGTAAGTAATTTAATGAATTATGGATGTCGAAAGTAGAGACTCTAAGCTTTAAAATGCTTTTTTGATCATTCCGATACGATCATTTTTGACGAAGTTACACTCCCTTGAAATTTGCCTATTTTTAGTGATCAGAATGGGTGATGCTTTAATTTTGCTGTCGAGTGTATATATATACACAATATATTTATATTTATTAACCCGTAAGGACACCTCTCTTTTGAATGGTTTTGTTTAATACGAAATTTGAAAACAATTACGTCCTTTTTTCGAAAATTTAATATTACCATTCGATTGATTAGACAATTTTACATTGAGAAACACATTTTGCTTTAATTTTGCTTTTTATTGTCAGAAGATATAAAACTTTAAAATAATTCGCTTGGTGCAAATTCGCACCCAATCCTTTACGGGTTAATATAAATTTGAAAGCTGTAAGTTATATAGTTATAAGATGTTCATAAAAACCTGCAATAATTATATGCTTTTGGAGAATAATAATGTAGAGTTAATGCGAAGTTCTTCAGTTTTTTTGAATATTGGATTCCTGTATTTGTACGGTTTTGATTAATTCATTTGTTCTCAAATAAAGCTGCAGTCATTCCACCAAATTGGTGATTAATTATTTCTAATGCATTATTTTCAATTAGATTTTTATTTCTAAATTGTAAAAAGATGCGTAAACATATAATGTCAGCTTTTTATAATTTTAATGGCAAATTTATGTCATGGATTAAAAAATTATTTGAATCATACGACAGTTTCTTCATCAAATCGGAGAGATATTTTATTTTCCCTTTTTGACGCCGCACTTTTTGCTGTAAAACTGTTATCTTTATTTTCATTTTTTGCTCTCTTCGAATAATTACCCGCTTGTAGAATTCAAATTTTTGGTGTCGTTTCTGTTACAATTTTTTGACGCTTTATGCACTTTTTATTTAAATAAGCTGCATCTTCATTTAATTCAATTAATGTTCTACGCTTTCTCGTAGGTTCATTCTGAAAAATTTTAATAACATGTTATTTCAATGTATGATACATATATGTAATGACAAATGTACCTCTTGTGAATGCTCAAAATTTGGATAATTTTCGGTCATTTCCGGTGATAAATTTTTAAAACCGCCACAGAAGTGTTTTCATCATTGTTATGGCGAATTGGCATTCTTTTAATCTCGGTTTGTATACACCTGGTCTTATCTGATAATCGCTTGGATTCGAGTAAAATGATCACTACATATTACGCTGTGTTTTGCAAGTTTGAAATTTTCTTCTCCAACAATCAATCCATTTTTTCAAAATTTCTTCTTTTTTAAATGCAAAACTAAATGTATGATATTAAATAAAATAATTATTACAGTATACAATAATCACAGATTTCTATATAAATCTGTGACAATAATACATATTCATAAAATATTAAAATATTAAATAAGATAATTAAATAGAATAATTAAGAGACATTGTTAAATATATAGAATATCAACAGAAATCTGATGCTATATTTATGTGAAAAAATGTAAACTTAATCCTGATCGTCGAATATTATTACAATTTAATATTTTATACAACAATTTTGGTATTTTAAAAATTCTTTAATATATTTTTAACACTAATGACTTATGACATATGACAATATGACACGATGTAAATATGTGTAACATATGAATGTTGAGCGGAAGTGTCGACCATTTGCAATGCGAATAATATTATTTGGTGACTTCACCCTCCACTACGTAAGTTAGCGATCTAGTATCTGCTAGTATTTAGTAGATGTATTGAAATCTGTGGTTATACTATAGATAATTAATAATACTATTTTTATTTTTATTTGAAAATTTATTTTATAAATCCTGTTTAACAATATAATTTCAGCATAATAAGCATGTCAATTGTCCTGCACATTATGCATAACAAGCATATTGGAAAAACAATTTCTTAATTAATGGATTGGGCATAGCGAACAAAAAGATCGGCTTATTTTTGGGATTAACAGCATTAATTATTTTCTTTGAAAAATCTAACAAAATTTATCATAATCATCAGTATTGGAAGACATGTGGTAATATAGGGTAATTTCGGCATATTAAAAACGCCGCACCTATTAAAAACTTAATTTATCAGATATTACTAATTATGGTTAAGATAAATGAACTATACCAGTAAAAACTTTAGACTGTTTATTACTATGAAAAAAATATTAGGAATCCAAAATATTTATTTTTTATATTAAAAAAAAATTCTTTAAACCCTTGCATTTTTGTCATATAAAAATACGGGTGGATTATACGGCTACTCATGGGTGAAATGAATAACTCAAAAAATATATAAATCTAAAGAGCTAAGCATTTGTATTGTGCTATAATCTATCCTTTACAATTCCTCTACACTTATGTACCACGAAATAATCGCGAAGCCTTTTATATTTCCTACAATAATCATTTTATGTAGATTATAACTTATGGTTGCGCTACTTATTACAGTAATCGATTTAACTTACAATAATTTTATAAATATTAACAGTAAAAAACTGAAATCATAACACAATACTAATATAATATAAAGGTATGTAACACAGTGGCTGCAAGAAAATTACTTTCACTTCTATTTTTTCTGATTTCTGCGGCATAAATCCTCGCGGCGCATATATCGGAGTTACCTTATCATTACAACATGCAATACTATACTTTTTTAATAATTTTGTTTATCAAAGTAATTATTTAATTTTTTTTTAATTTTGGATAATCTAGTTACTTTATTTTTCTAACGGAAGATTTAATCACCTATTTTCTAAAACAATCCACAACTCAGTTTTGAAGAAAAAGACTAATGCATTTTCTTAAAATTAAATAATGTTTTACTAAATATAATCCCTGTTTACTTTTAAATTGAGAAAAAAATATTGCGTAAGAAATGAATCAATTTTTTAAATAATGTTTCAATGGAATATTCTTAAATTTTGTATGTGATCTCAAACTTTTTGCCGATAGTGCATATAATAGTTATAAATTTTTTTATGTATCGTTTTAATAATAATTAATAATAAATTAATAAGAAGTGAAGGGCTGTGAGCCAAAGCACGATGTTTAATGCTCCAAGTAAAAATAACTTTTGAATTACAATATAGTTAACAGACGTTTTGATCCAAATGGGATCATTCTCAATGTTAAGACAAAAAATTATTAATACATAATCTAAAAACAAAATTTGGTTATCTTAACAATATAAAAATCTGACAATATAAAAATAATCTACAAACAAATACGGTTGTCTTAACAGTCTGATAACATAAAAAGATTTGCGCCTTAGTCTAGTTCGTATATAATGTAATAATTAGTAGGGGAGTATAGCGTAATTTGGTCAACTTTTTTTTGAACGACTCTAAAACTCGTATTTTTTCGAATTTTGTGAAACCAAATATACCGTTGAAAAGGTAAAGACCTAGCGCAACTTTTTCTC
>NW_012045692.1:0-717 GCF_000956235.1 Wasmannia auropunctata
CAGCGATTATATTGATTGAGTGTCACAAACGNTTAAAAAAGAAAGTATACATTACAGAACGGTTATGAATAGAATTATACCTACAATTGCATTTATTGTAAAAACTAAGGATTACATCGTAGGTTTTAATGTGCGCTCTCGAGACTTCTATGTGAAAAATTTCTTTTTTACGCCCGACTGCTGCCAACCGAAGGTTGTTAAAAATTTGCTTTTTACAAAATTATATGCGCGCCTTCGAGTCTTCTAGATGAATGAAGCAAGATTTCTTTTTTAGAAAATTGTATTTGCTTTTTACGAAATTATATGCGGGCAAATGAGACTTCTAAATCAGAGTGATGCAAAAATGGTCATTTTTGCTTCAATATTGAATAACTCGGTGAAAAAAATCGCACAATGCTGGCCGGGTGCTCAAATTAAAGCTAAAGATTCACGCTTTCGAACGATCTAAACCTCATTTGCGTGCGATTTTATTTTACTTTTTGGAACTTCGCAACTTGGTAAAAAATTTTAGATTTGATGCATCTCCATTTGCATCCGTGCAGCTTTGTAAACAATCAGTAAGTAATTTAATGAATTATGGATGTCGAAAGTAGAGACTCTAAGCTTTAAAATGCTTTTTTGATCATTCCGATACGATCATTTTTGACGAAGTTACACTCTCTTGAAATTTGAATATTTTTAGTGATCAGAATGGGTGATGCTTTAATTTTGCTGTCA
>NW_012045693.1:0-391 GCF_000956235.1 Wasmannia auropunctata
CAGGTTTCGAGAATTAAAATTTAAAAAAATTAATGGGCCGGGAACCAAACAAGATTCGTGCTAATCCGCGCGCGCATTATATTCATATAAAAAATTACATTAATACTACCAGACGATCGTTTTGGCTTTACATCAAGCCCTCTTCAGTGTTCTTTTATAAAATATTACATACGCTTAATTACATATGCTTCACCTTCATGTGTTACATACATAATTATCAGATGCTGTGTCTAATTATTACAGCGATTATATTGATTGAGTGTCACAAAGATTAAAAAAAGAAAGTATACATTACAGAACGGTTATGAATAGAATTATACCTACAATTGCATTTATTGTAAAAACTAAGGATTACATCGTAGGTTTTAATGTGCGCTCTCGAGACTTCTAT
>NW_012045694.1:0-1027 GCF_000956235.1 Wasmannia auropunctata
TATAGGTTTCCAATTAACTGTAATATGCCATTCAACCTCCACTTAGCTCCGTTTTTCATTTCTTTTGAAAAGATTTTCGAAAAATTAAAAATTGGGTAAAACGGGTTGAGAGTGGGGACTAAATGACACATGCGTATTACAGTCAATTGGGAACCTATACCTTTCTCTCTTGCACAGATGTTGGCTTAACGTCCAACACTCAATTTACCTTAATATATGTTCTAAGGTTATTAATAATAATTTAGAGTACATCTGCACACAATTCATTGTAATAATAAATTTTTTAACGTATTATTATTTGATATATCGTCATAGCCAAAAGAATTGCACAAAATTATAAGTAAGTCTTCGCATATTTGCAAATCCTTTTTCTATATATATACTAATGCAATTATATATTATTATTACATATAGCTAGATTTGGCACATGTACTAAATTATATAAAAAACGTGTATATAAAAATAATGCAATAAAAAATTGTTACAAATGCTTAAAACATGCGTTATTATATGCATAAGCTACAATAATATAGACAAATTTTCGGATACAGAATAATCATTCATTTATATTTTGTCTATTTGCATCTTCCCGTTAGAAATTTCGAAACTGCTTGAAAAAACTCAATATTGTTGACAACACACTGCTGAAACTCGGAATAGTGACAGATTATAATAAGTTACGTACAAAAACATTGTGGTTTACCTTAGGATGGTTCATGACAACTATATTAATAAACTGTGGTACAGGATTATTTCTGAAAGCTGAACGCGATTGTGACGCTGTAACAGCCATAATTTTCACTTTTTTATTAAATTACTCTTTTCACATTAATGTTATCGGTGATTTGACTACTGCAAGTATCCTTGGGTCAGTTTCTTTTTCGAATTTTTTAACATTCTATATATAAAACTATTATATATAGACTTTATAATATAGTCACATAATTAAATTAATAAAACAAAATTATTATTGATAAATATTACAGTATTTAAAGTATGTTTAAAAATGTCGATATAATACATACTG
>NW_012045695.1:0-339 GCF_000956235.1 Wasmannia auropunctata
GAGTATTATTATTAGAGGATGACAATTTTCTTTTTAATAACGATTATTTAATCAATTTAGAAACTAATTGTTTTTAAATAATTTGCGTTATTTTATTTGCTAAAATTTAAACAAATATGTATAACTCTATGCAAAATATTTTTCTTGTTAATTCTTGATTAAAGTAAATAATCTTTCTAGCTTTGTTATAGTACACTGAGAAAAAAAAGTGTAAAATCAAATGAATATTTCTTGATTCAACTATATTGGCGGTCACGGGCTGTCAAACAAATATTTGTTAATTCAACTTGTTACCTACTTGTTAATTCATAAAAATATCATGTTAATGTTATTGATGTA
>NW_012045696.1:0-865 GCF_000956235.1 Wasmannia auropunctata
CGGCAGCGACGGCGGCGACGGCGGGGGCTATCCATACTCGGGATGCCACGGCGATCGTGTGGAAACTGTAAGTCGCGGACGTGAGCCATCGGCGATACGTGATCCCGCGAAGTGGACCGTCCCTAGCACGTACCGCTATTGCAAAGTAAAGCTGGTTTATACCCACACCATCCTTCCCGAAGCACCCTTTAAGCCACTATCGGCGATACACGACATATCGATTGAACGTCCGTTTGAAAGAGAGATTCCACCGTGGACACTGACGCGCGCGCGAAGTTAACAGCGGTGGCAGGAAGGGAAATTGAAACGGCAAGAAATCTCGGCGGCGAGATAAATGGCATTAAAATATAGCTCTGTACATTAATTAATTATTATAAGGACCGTGCGAAAGTGCTCCCTTAATTGTCTTCAAAAGTGGACGAACGATTTCTCGGCGAATAACTGTCCATTTCGAATTCCACTTCCTCTCGCAGACGTGGGGCTATTCCTAATAGACTTTATTAACTCCGGGAAAGAAATTATGGTAATAAAGGGAGAGAAAGAGAGATCCTCTCTCGTAATACGGGGAGTGTATACATGTCGCGTTTAAGCGCGTTCCCATTGCCGACTTAATTTCACCCACGGCTTCTTCCGTCTAAAGTTCGCAAGTTTGAATATGAGAATGTAGAGCAAGAGAACGAGGGAGAAAGAGAGAGAGAGAGAGAGAGAGAGAGAGAGAGAGAGAAGAGAGCGCGCGAGAGATCGTGTGATTCACGAACGATTCGAAATAATACGCGGTCCGCGCATATGTGTCACTTCTCTCGTCCTGACCTACTCGCGACGCGTGTGCGAGCGCGAACATCCCGAGAGAGAGAGAGAGAGAGAG
>NW_012045697.1:0-493 GCF_000956235.1 Wasmannia auropunctata
ATTCGATCTGTACGATCAACCGGTACTCAGGGAGAGTATTCTCTCTCTGCCTCTATATAGAACTGAATGTTTTAAACGATCTTTCAGATCCTGCGGCCAGGTTTTGGAATAGCATCCCACTGGACATTCGTGGCGCCTCGTCTTTGAATATCTTTAAGCGCAAATTATATAATTTCTTACTTAACTCGCCTGCACTTGTGCTATAATTTATTTTTCGATTTCCGACTTTTGTCTTGCGAAATTATTTGCTTTGTTAATTTGCTTTTCAGTCTATCTCTGCGTCTGTTTATTTGCTTTGCCTGCGTATTAGTCAACTTTTTGCTGATGATAGCATGTAATTTCTGCTGTTTTTGCCTTATCTGTTTTTCTTTTTGTTTTTTTCTTTCTTTGTTATTTTTGCATTCAATTCTAATCACTGTTAATCTGCTTTGTAAATTGTATTATTTCTTGTTATTTTTTTTTCAATTAATTGTAAGGATTGTAAGTATTGTAA
>NW_012045698.1:0-324 GCF_000956235.1 Wasmannia auropunctata
TACTTTTTTAAAAAAAGTAAAAAAGGGTGCCAAGTGTTAGCGTGCTCCTCGAACAAAATTTGATGTTTATGATCTCCTTTTCGAACAAAAAACAGGTGTACAAAATTAAACAATAAAACCTAAGCGGTACATCTATTATTGTACAAAATTGAACAATGAAACCTAAGCGGTACATCTATTATCGAACAAAATTTGATGTTTATGATCTTCTTTTTAACAAAAACAGGTGTACAAAATTAAACAATAAAACCTAAGCGGTACATCTATTATTTCTTCAAAATAAAACCTAAATGATATATCTTTTGGTACTTTAAATACCGATCT
>NW_012045699.1:0-370 GCF_000956235.1 Wasmannia auropunctata
TATATTCTTCGGTTTACGTTCTCAATATGTGCTTGTGATGCTTATCACTACAAAATGCGTGATATCGTTACAAAATTGACTTTTTTAAAAAAAGTAAAAAAGGGTGCCAAGTGTTAGCGTGCTCCTCGAACAAAATTTGATGTTTATGATCTCCTTTTCGAACAAAAAACAGGTGTACAAAATTAAACAATAAAACCTAAGCGGTACATCTATTATTGTACAAAATTGAACAATGAAACCTAAGCGGTACATCTATTATCGAACAAAATTTGATGTTTATGATCTTCTTTTTAACAAAAAACAGGTGTACAAAATTAAACAATAAAACCTAAGCGGTACATCTATTATTTCTTTCAAAATAAAACCTAAA
>NW_012045700.1:0-301 GCF_000956235.1 Wasmannia auropunctata
TATGTAGGAGTTGACCTAGGTCGATTTTTCATATTTTTGATTTCTGCAATAAAAATTTTCTCGACAAATTTCTCGGGTCAAAAATCGATAAATGACCATGTAGGAGTTGACCTAGGTCGATTTTTTATATTTTTTTAAATAAAATCACGATTTTTTAAAAATAGCCACATAATTCATCTTTAAGATGAGCCTAGAAAGAAGTGTATATCTTTATTTTTCTGGAAGATATGAATTTTTAAACATTGGGGAAAAGAGGCTTCAACGCAGGTAACACGGCAATTTTAAGATAGGAAACACTTTA
>NW_012045701.1:0-1169 GCF_000956235.1 Wasmannia auropunctata
CTTTAAGATACTAAAATGGAAAATCTAATTTAATATTTTTTTTCTTGAAAATTAAAAAAAAGTTTTATGCAAAATCGAAAAAGTGTGCTTTTAATATGAGATACCCCGAGAAATCGCTAATAAATGCAGAAAAAAAACAGTATTACAATTAGAAAACTTTATTTAAATATAATTATAAAATATAAATATTATTTACATGAGCTTCAGACCACCGAGGTATGTGATAACATTCACCTCAATAACATTAAGTACATTAAAAACAGTTTAACGCATTTTTTCAGGCCGCGTAAATTCAAATAATTATTTACATGAGCTCTCTAGAATAAATCAAACATATTGCAATAAAGGCCTATATATTTATTCAGAGAGAGTTCATGCAATTAATTATAATTTAAAAAAATTGTTTTGTTAATTTTTAACAACTAAAAATATAATTAAAATTCCGGATAATCCATTTTTAATCTTAATGAAAAAATACATGGGAAAATTCGGTTATAATTCCATCTTATTTTAAATCGAGAATTAAAAATTTTGAATTCAGATAGGAATTTTATCCGAAATGGCTTTAACGTACCGCATGTCGCGTAAATAAAATTCTATTAAACGGTAATCACAATAATCCACTCAGCTTTGCTCAAAGAGAATGAAATTAAATGCGTATAGGTATCGCGCGCTACAAAAAAAAAAAAGAATTAAACGCGCAGAAGCGATCACACTCGATGCCGCTTGTCGGCGGATGTTCCCGAGCGATCCCTTTTTCGATGTGGGAGGGAAACGCTTTATTGGGTTGTCGGATCTCATGAGGCTCCACGATAAAATGTTTTGATATCGGCGGTGGCCGCCGCAATCGATACAATCGACGCGTACGGTTCCGTGCACCCCCGGTTACCCCGATCACCGAAGCAAGCGGGGAAAAAAAGTGATAACCGCGTCGTCTATCGCCGGCCATTAATTTCTCCCAGTTCCCGAATTCTCTCCGCTCTGCGGCGGACGCGTTGGACGCAATTTTTCCACGACGTGGGCACGCACGCACGCACGCATGCACCTGCAGAATGCAATTGCATCGCGACGCATATTCCGCGACTGTGCGTGTGTCCGGTATTTTGACGGTATGCGAATTACAGCTAACGTTGCCGTCGTTTTGCAAGACTCGCTTTAAATAATGTGAA
>NW_012045702.1:0-373 GCF_000956235.1 Wasmannia auropunctata
ACAAATTATTTTGATGATTCACAAAAATTATTTCAGATCTGTATTTAGCAAAATTTTTAGACCTTTCACAAAATCGTTCTTTCCGTGTAGGGATACAAAGCGGATTCTGATCCAGATTTTTTCTGCCATTTTTCTTGCTTGGCCAATATTTTTCCACTTATTTTTCACTTTTAGGGGGAGCGAGGGGAGATAAATACGTCACATCAGAGCCGTAGTCTGACTTTTTTCCCCTAAATTTTTGAACCTGACCGTTTGTGACGTCACAGGCCGTTGCCCTGACTTTTTCCCTGCCAAGTTTTCAGCCTGGTCCACTTCTTTTTTAAGAAGTGACTACGTTCTGATTGAAACATTTTTTTCCCATAGAAAATATTAA
>NW_012045703.1:0-580 GCF_000956235.1 Wasmannia auropunctata
GTCGATGAGCAGAGTCGAAATCCGCGATTATCGATCGGTGTGAGAAAATCTGTCATCACTCGTATCGCGCGACTGGAAAGTTTGAAAGATGCGATGCGCGGACGATTCGTGCATGTGGGCGCAGGATTCAGTGCCGGACTCAGATGGCGTGAGATAGACGCAGCTTTCAACAGTCGTATACTGACCGGTGCAGTAATAAATTCCAGACACATTGAACCTCGACGGTTTCTGGAAAATGCGCGAGAAATTGTGCTCGAACGTGTGCGAAATGTTATGCAGAGACATAATAACATTAAGATAAATACTGTATTCAATGGTGAATTCGTAACGGGTGACAAACGTGATAATAAAAGTATTATTACGAGAAACTGTGAACTCTATCTTTGCTCCGATTTACGCGTGTAATACGATTCGCGCGTTGTTGAGCCTTCCTTAGCGTCGCTGGAAGAATTCCAAGAACGCGACAACGGGTGGGCATTATCGCGTATATTGAACTTGCTAGTTAATATAAATAAGTTTAATCCTTTGCACGCGGGGTGTCATATCTGTCTCTTATACACATCTCTGAGCGGGCTGGCAA
>NW_012045704.1:0-507 GCF_000956235.1 Wasmannia auropunctata
ACATCGCCTTCTGAGTTCTCAACCACAACCGTTGACTTACTGAAATGCGCTTTATATCCCATGTCTGTCGTGGCTGCAATAGAGAAGAGATTGAGTGGTCCAAAATCAGGAACTAACCTCACATCCTTTAGACATCGTGGTACCCATTTTTCTCCGTCGTGGACGCTTACATTTATTTTACCGACAGCTGTCGGTTTCAGAATTCTGCCATCGCCCACTCTTACTTCTTCCGGGGGATTCAATGCCTTTAACTCGACAAACCAATTACTATTTCGAGTAATATGTTTGTACGCACCTGAATCACCGATCCAGTCGTCAACGTCTTTCAGGCTTTGTTCTGCCGCCATCGCCACACGATTGTCAGGCGAACTTCCTCCTGAGCTCTTGTCTCTCTTCTCAGATGGACAGTCACGAGCAAAATGTCCAAAACCTTTGCAATTATGACACTGCGCCTTCTTTACGACACTGCGGTCCTTTTTCAAACTTACTTTCTTCTTACTTTTATCA
>NW_012045705.1:0-827 GCF_000956235.1 Wasmannia auropunctata
CGGGCGCAGCGCGCCCGGATTATCTTTTTCGCCACCCAGCGAAGCACTCGGGAAGTTCACCCCACCGAGCCCTCCTTTTTTATAACCCCCCGGAGATTACCGACGAGACGCGGAAACGTCCGAACCCGCGCCCGAGCGGGTATAAAAGCCGGGAGAACTTTCGACAAGAGCACTTCTCGCTTGACTCGCTACCCGCCAGTCCGCCAGAAGACCTTCCGCACCAGCACCGCGAGCAGTTCGAGCAACCGGGGTCGAGAGAGAGTTCTCGGCCTCCGCCTAGCGTTCTCAGGCAGACCTGCTCCGGATCCTTTCTCAGGGACGGTCAGCACCGGGGTCGAGAAGGTTTTCGGCCTCAGCCAAGTCTATCTCGGCAAACCGTTTCCGATTCCTTCCTCCGGAACCGCCGAATCCAGGGGATTGAAAGAGTTCTCACTCCCTACTGAGAAAATACCTCAGCGGCGGATTCCTCCGACAAATAACACGGTCACCGATTCTCGGAAACGGCTCGGGCCGCGCGCCCCTCCACCGCGCACCGCGCTCACCGGGGACACTCGTCTCACGCGCCGCGCCGCTCCCCGCCCGCCGCGCCTACCGCGCGCCCACCGACGTCACGCACCAACACGTGCACAACTGATGGGCACTAACCGGCGCTCGCGCTAAGCTTCTACATATGTAAATATATAACGTCCGTCCGAGCGTACCGAATTGTATAGATCCGCGTATTTAATAAACCAGTTCTTTTGTATATATTAAAATCCATGTCTTATTAATTGCTCTTCCCTCTCCGCCCTGAGCCAATTTCGCCGCCCGTTTCCGACGAGCTACTA
>NW_012045706.1:0-380 GCF_000956235.1 Wasmannia auropunctata
CCTGTCTTCCCTCCAATCACCCTTGACCTTCGCCCTAATCCACTCCTCCACACCCCTTCTCCTATCAATTTTTCCGCTTCTTATCACTAATTTCGCTTATTCTAAAGTTCGCACTCTCACACGCTACCACTCACTCTCACGCCATCTAACCAAGTCCCTACTGACATTTCTAATAACTTATTTTTATTTTTAAAAGAAATAGTAATTTTAGAATTCAGGTCAATATAAATTATTCAGTTTATAATTATAGCGTACTTCGATGCAGTTCGAATAACTTACTTTTTTCATCCATGTTTAGTTGGAATCAGATCTGTTCAAAATTTTAACGAAAGACGACATTCTCGCAATAGTTTATCAAGTCAAGTTACACCACCTATTGA
>NW_012045707.1:0-319 GCF_000956235.1 Wasmannia auropunctata
CTTAAAACTCAAAATTATCTAACTAATTAATTATAACGATTAATTAAAATACGAGTCATTTTTAGCGATGCGTTCCCTCTCCCAGAGCCTCTCTCATCCCATCTTCCGTTACCCTTTCCACGCATACAATAGGCGGATCCACTATTCCGAGAACTCTCCGCTTATTGCTAGCCCAAAATGGGAGGCCTTCCCTATATAAAGAGCTCCTGGAGGGCCCACAGATCAGACAGCGGGTAGCATTAGAAGTAGTAAATCTTCCGTATTGCCTCTAGGCTTTCGAGTTGACTTACTGCTTAGTAGTTCAGAAGAGCACACGTCT
>NW_012045708.1:0-309 GCF_000956235.1 Wasmannia auropunctata
AAATTCCGCGATAAGAATTATCTTTTGAAATTTAAGCACATCTTTCATTTGAATTTTATGTTTGGTTGTTACAGTATCGTCGTAGCTACATGGCAAAATAACTCCGCCCGTTGAGCATCGAACCCGTGAGTCAACAAAATTTTTTTATTGAGGTAACGAATCTACGATTAATTATGTTGAATGTAGAGAAAATGTCTCAGTACATGTCGAATAACGACAATAAATTATTTTACAAAGTAATTAAATCTCGTAGATTCGTTGCCTTAAAATGGATGGATTAAATTAATTACAGCAAATAATTAATCTTGG
>NW_012045709.1:0-490 GCF_000956235.1 Wasmannia auropunctata
GGAGGTGGTCTGGGAGAGGCATCGGGCATCGGCGGAGCAACCTTGGGGTAAATATAATTTTTTATCCATATAAAATAATAGTTTTTTTGCATTTGTATCATTTGATTTTAGTAAAAATAGTTAAAAAGACTTAAATGTTTTATAAAATCTTATTCTTATGTAATTTTTTATTAGAAAACAGATTACATTAAAGTAAATATCCATTAATAAAATGAATTAAAAATTCCGCGATAAGAATTATCTTTTGAAATTTAAGCACATCTTTCATTTGAATTTTATGTTTGGTTGTTACAGTATCGTCGTAGCTACATGGCAAAATAACTCCGCCCGTTGAGCATCGAACCCGTGAGTCAACAAAATTTTTTTATTGAGGTAACGAATCTACGATTAATTATGTTGAATGTAGAGAAAATGTCTCAGTACATGTCGAATAACGACAATAAATTATTTTACAAAGTAATTAAATCTCGTAGATTCGTTGCCTTAAAAA
>NW_012045710.1:0-362 GCF_000956235.1 Wasmannia auropunctata
GTACGGATAATTACATATTAAAAAAATGCATTGAAATAATTTTGACTCATAGCTTGGCGCGATCATTTCTTTTTCGAGTTATTCTGCCGTCGCAAAATCGTGTGCGATTATTGTTGAAAATTTTATACGAAATATCACCATCATAATATTTACCGTGCTTCTTCAGGAGTACTTTTTGTGTATGCGTAAAAATACTACTGAAATGTAATAGTGCCATTGCTATCTCTCTTTTTCGCGCATCCTAACATTTAACTCGGGTCGCGTTAAAAGTCGCGCCGCGCAGTGACTCATTCGATGGACTCTTAGTCCATCGAATAGATGTCTTAAGGTTGTCCTGTCTCAATTTGAATTTTGTTTGTTTG
>NW_012045711.1:0-596 GCF_000956235.1 Wasmannia auropunctata
AATTTGGACAATGCTGAAGGACTCGGTACTCATTGGGTGGCATACGCAAAGAGGGGCAATCGTGCTATATATTTCGACAGTTTTGGTAATCTTCGTCCGCCGAGAGAATTGGTGCGATATCTACGGGACAACGAGACGCAAATCGAATTCAATCGCACACCTTATCAACGTTACGATCAAAGCAATTGCGGTCAACTGTGTCTACAGTTTTTACAGACGGTAGATAATATATTTAAAGACAAACGTTGCAACATTTAGACTCAGTATTCATTCAAACATGTCGCTGACGTTTACGTTGACGGGCAAAAGTAGCATCCTCGCGGTAAGCTACTTTCCACCTGTAGATTTGAGCGATGGTGAATACGAACTCGGTCTAGCAGATTTTGAAACGTATTATACGATACCCAATGTAAATTCGTCGAATAATAAATTTTATTTTGACAAAGACGACAAGGAGATTGTAATTCCCGAAGGATCGTACGAACTGCATGACATTGCAAAATATTTGAAACGTGCAATCCTACATGTTCATCCAAACGATGCTGTGAGAAAGAAAACGAAAAGCGATGAAGAGGATGAGAACGATTACCCGCTGA
>NW_012045712.1:0-387 GCF_000956235.1 Wasmannia auropunctata
GTTTATCTCGCTCCGTATAAGCGCGGTCGAGGCGTCTCGATGCGGAAAAAAAAACTACAAAAAAAAAAAACGTTAAAATTTTCAACAGGCGCAACTACCAACATACAACTGCAGCAATTGACTGAACGTATGCTATATTCCATATTTCAGAGATATTTTTCATGCGTAACCACTTTACCAATGGGAGGAGTACGTCGAAATGAGAGCGGTATCGTGAATTTGGACAATGCTGAAGGACTCGGTACTCATTGGGTGGCATACGCAAANAGGGGCAATCGTGCTATATATTTCGACAGTTTTTGGTAATCTTCGTCCGCCGAGAGAATTTGGTGCGATATCTACGGGACAACGAGTACGCAAATCGAATTCAATCACACACCTTATCAA
>NW_012045713.1:0-703 GCF_000956235.1 Wasmannia auropunctata
ATTAGAAAATATAACATTTACATAAAAAAAAAATTTGACACTGCGGGGACGCGAACTCTCGTCGGCCGCGAAGTAAAAGAACACCGCGCGCCTCAGTCTGCTCTGCTACGCCGCTTTCCTGCTTACCGATTCACGGTTCGGGTACTTACCGCACAGCTGATCGGACGACCAACTTTACTTGCAATTTTCTCAGAAACCAAAGCTCATTCACGCTAACCCTTTTACCGTGTTAGTACACGCAACCCCCCTTTCGAATGGGCTATGGCTCATCTCATTCCGTATTTTACAGTTCGTGGCATCTCCTTGTCAGTTATAATGCACGGCGGATGAAGTCTCCTTGAGGTGATTGGCGTGAACTGGAACGGACAGAGAACGGATTTATGGAAGCAACTGCCTGGAGCAAGAAAAAAAACGAGGAAGCAGCAGTAAACTGCCGCCGTGCGGAGTTTTTTTAAGAAGACTGTCTCGCTCACGGTTTTTGATAGTGGTTTTTCTGTGAGACTAAGGGCAAATGCCGAGACAGGAACATGGGAGTGCTTAACGCACGTTGGGTACCACAGAGTAATTCCCCCCCTTGTCCGAAGATTCAAGACTGAAGAGGCAAGACGCAAGATTAAGACACAGGAGGGCGAGAGAATCGGCTTCCAGGAAGAAGAGGATGCCTGAGGTCTAAAGCTTGGAGGATTGGCCATCTTTCGGGAAA
>NW_012045714.1:0-578 GCF_000956235.1 Wasmannia auropunctata
CTCACATCCTTTAGACATCGTGGTACCCATTTTTCTCCGTCATGGACGCTTACATTTATTTTGCCGACAGCTGTCGCTTTCAGAATCCTGCCATCGCCCACTCTTACTTCTTCCGGGGGATTCAATGCCTTTAACTCGACAAACCAATTACTATTTCGAGTAATATGTTTATATGCACCTGAATCACCGATCCAGTCGTCAACGTCTTTCAGACTTTGTTCTGCCGCCATCGCCACACTATTGTCAGACGAACTTCCTTCTGAGCTCTTGTCTCTCTTCTCAGATGGACAGTCACGAGCAAAATGTCCAAAACCTTTGCAATTATGACATCGCAATTATGCGTCTTCTTTACGACACTGCGGTCCTTTTTCAAACCTACTTTCTTCTTACTTTTATCATCGCGACCTTTCTGACCATATAGTGCCACACCATGATTTCCAGATGGCGTTACCCCAGCGTCACGTTCGACATCTAGTAACTTTACTTGCAGTTGTTCCACCGTAATATTCGCCGTTGGACAAATCCGCCATACTTGCTTGAAATTTTCGAATTTCTGCGGTAGACCTCGAACGATCTTC
>NW_012045715.1:0-460 GCF_000956235.1 Wasmannia auropunctata
TCCAGTTGCGCAATATCCTTTGGATTTCAACAGCTCTTTTACTTTGTCTTTTCCTGCGTGTCCCAGTCGACGATGCCATGTTTCCCAAGACGCAGAGACCTCCTTCTGAACCGCACAAGCTTCAGCTGATTTCTCGACTTTAATTAACATTCTATACGTCGAATGTCCTTTCTTGACACCACGAACAATCACATCGCCTTCTGAGTTCTCAACCACAACCGTTGACTTACTGAAATGCGCTTTATATCCTATGTCTGTCGCGGCTGCAATAGAGAAGAGATTGAGCGGTCCAAAATCAGGAACTAACCTCACATCCTTTAGACATCGTGGTACCCATTTTTCTCCGTCGTGGACGCTTACATTTATTTTGCCGACAGCTGTCGCTTTCAGAATCCTGCCATCGCCCACTCTTACTTCTTCCGGGGGATTCAATGTCTTTAACTCGACAAACCAATTACTA
>NW_012045716.1:0-483 GCF_000956235.1 Wasmannia auropunctata
CCTGGAATTCTCAGGGAATTTCATTTTTGCTCTTGAAAATCATGGATTCTCATGGAATTTTACTGGTACTCAGGGAAATTTTTTGAATTTTTAAAATTTAATTTTATCCCTTTAGAAAGTAAACGTGGCCCCATATCGAAGGTCTCTGAAAGTTAATTTATTCAAAAATTAACATATACTACATGAAGACTCTTCAATTTAAAAAACGATAATCTGGAAATAATAAATCAAGCATTAAGAGTCTAATAACGCAGAACTTGGTGCGTGAAACAATTTAACCTTCACATATGTAGTTACATCTTCATACAAAATCTTTTGTTACGTTCGAAAAATTTGGTATAGAGAGGTAACTATTGTACATATGAGAGGATTAAATTGTTTCGCGCATCAAGTTCTATTATTAACGTTATTAGAACTCTTAGTGCCTAATTTATTTTAAAGCTTTATTGAGAAATTCTCTAATCTTATCTGGAATTTTGAATA
>NW_012045717.1:0-503 GCF_000956235.1 Wasmannia auropunctata
AAGAAAGAAGAGTAATTACGTGACCTGTGCTCCCGTCTGGTTCCGCGTATGCCTCGTTATTCCCTCGTCCTTGGAGTCCGGGTTGCAGGGAGCCGGTGAGACGACACTTTACGACAAGCTTTTCAGTCGAACAGTCGCCATCCCTCGCTTATGTCGGTCGTGGCAAGGCCTATTGCTTAATTCTAATACAAAGTTTTAAGTCGCGAAACGCGGCAAAATCGTAGATGCGCTCGCCCTCGAAAATCGGAGGACGCAGGATCCACTTAGCCAGTACGGTCGGGCTGATGAGCCCTTGTGACGGACGATGTCGCAAAACGTCCCGTCACAATGTGTATTGTCTAATCCATGAAGTTTTTTCAGTGAATAAAATTCAAAATCTAAAATTGCCTGTGCCTGTATCAGGGTGTCCTTAGTCGTACCTGCGAAAGCACAGAAGGACTTACGAAGGACTCATCGTATTAACGAGAGAGAGAAGGGGTCACAGGGAATTCGCTCAATCTCGA
>NW_012045718.1:0-575 GCF_000956235.1 Wasmannia auropunctata
CAAAATATCGATTTATTGCAAGAAAGTTGTAACCTGTCACGGTTTTTATTGTGAGCATATCAACTAATATAATACTCATTTTCCTTGTTTTTAGGGTAAGTATTGTATAAATACTAAAATTTTAAAAAATATATTATTTTCAGTTTCAATAAATTAACATTGATCCTCAATTCATGAGTTATATAAAAATATTTTTTGACAATTGTAGATGAGTGACGTTTATAAATTCAGACTCGTGGAATTTCAAGACACAAAAAATAATATTAAAAGCGTTGATATAGTCCCCAAGGAATGGATTATATGGGATAAAAAGAAAAAAGAGTTATTTTGTTATTTTATGCCACCGCCTTACAATCGTGAAAAATTGAAAGAATTGCAGAATTTAGTAAAAACTTGCCAGCGACCAGATTATTCATGGCCAAAATATATTGTACAAACATGTGGAAAAGCAAGTAAGTTATGTCATCAAATAGATATTTTATCAGTTTGAAACAAGGTTAGAAAAATCATGATTTTTTTTAAATATAAAAAATTGGATTTTTTTTAATTTAAATCGGATTTATTTATTTAAATTA
>NW_012045719.1:0-547 GCF_000956235.1 Wasmannia auropunctata
CATAAAAAGATTACGGTATAAAGATGTGCTAATAGCAACAAAATCACCTAATAATACAGTTTTACTTTCTAATGAAAAAATAATGCAGATTAATAATATTTATTTTTCTGAAAATCTATCTCAATTACAATATATAAAAATTTGTGGTGATATTTTAGTGAAAAAAAATCTATGTACAATTATCCGTGTGATTCAAAATATTTGTTAGCTGGAAAGTAACTAAAAGAAATAGCCAGATTATAACAGGTAAAGTAAATGAAATTCAGAAAAAAATGTTAACTATAAATCTCAGTAAACATGAAAAAGAAAAAATATATACATTAGGACTACCGCATCATATGTAAAGATAAAAACGTTCACCATTTATTTTGTTTAGCTATTTAGCAACAAAATATCGATTTATTGCAAGAAAGTTGTAACCTGTCACGGTTTTTATTGTGAGCATATCAACTAATATAATACTCATTTTCCTTGTTTTTAGGGTAAGTATTGTATAAATACTAAAATTTTAAAAAATATATTATTTTCAGTTTCAATAAATTAACAT
>NW_012045720.1:0-889 GCF_000956235.1 Wasmannia auropunctata
GGATTTTTCCTTTAGAGAGCAAATAAACAGCGAACATCACAGAGGAATATCTCCTTTAATTAATATTAAACCGCCAATAGATATGATTAACAGTTTTCCACTTGATGCAATGCATCTCCTATATTTAGGAATAATGAAGAAACTATTGGAGTGCTGGCTCGTAGGTACAGAGGACAGAAGATATATTAAAAAACTGTCATATAATGCCAAAGCACGTTTATTATTTCTATTAACAAAAATTCAACAGTACATCCCAGAAGAATTTCAAAGAACAACTCGATCTCTTTCAGAATTTAAGAAATTTAAAGCAACCGAATTTCAATTTCTTCTTTTATATATTGGACCAATTATTTTTAAGAAAATTTTACCGGAAGATATTTATAAACCTTTTATGCTTCTTCACACAGCTATTCGAATTTTGTCAGGAAAAGACGCAGCTTTAAAATACTGTTTATCTGCACAAAACTTATTAAAAAAGTTTGTACATCTTGCATCAAACTTTTATGGAGATGAATTTTTAATTGGAAATGTTCACAATCTACTACACATTGCTGATGATGTATTATTTATGCAATGTCCTCTATCAGATATTACATCATTTTCATTCGAAAATTCATTAGGAAAAATGAAGAAATTATTGCGTAACGGCAATAGACCGTTATCACAAATATGCCGTCGTTACAATGAAATATATAATATGCATAAAGTATAACCAAAAATATCATCTGAAATTGAAATTCTAAAAAAATCTAACTGTGACCAATCTGGAAAAATAAACATAAAAAGATTACGGTATAAAGATGTGATAATAGCAACAAAATCACCTAATAATACAGTATTGCTTTCTAATGGAAAAATAATGCAGATTAATAATATTTATTTTTCTGAA
>NW_012045721.1:0-850 GCF_000956235.1 Wasmannia auropunctata
ATTAAATAACACTGCAAATGATCTTCGAGAATGGGCATTTTAATTTCCACCTCTTTCTCATTCCCGCTTGGATAGTTTGTTAAATATATTACGACCCATCATACCTCAATTGCCCAAGAGTTCAAAAACATTTTTGAAGACTACATGTGAGAGTTATAAGATTGAGAAACTTGATGAACATGATGGATGGTCTGTTTGTATATTTTGATTTGACTTCACATCTTATAAAGTGTCTTAATCCTGGTTTACATTCAAATAGTATACAGTTAATTATAAATGTAGATGGATCACCATTATTCAAGTCTAGTTCAACGAGTTTTTGGCCAATTTTATGTAAAATTTTTCATCAACCTGATATTTATAAGCCATTTCCAATAGCAATATACTGCGGAATTCAAAAAGGAAATGTAGAAAAATATTTTGAAAAATTTGTTGAAGAAATCAATTTACTCCAAGCCGAAGGATTAAATGTAAATAATCGATTATTTCAAATTTCTATTAAAGCTTTTATTTGTGATAGGCCAGCTCGTTCGTTTGTTAAATGTATTAAAAATCATAATGGATTTTGGGCATGTGAACGTTTGTACGTGGCAAACGATATAAAAATCAAACAATTTATCCAGATGGTAATTATGAATTAAGAACGGATTTTTCCTTTAGAGAGCAAATAAACAGCGAACATCACAGAGGAATATCTCCTTTAATTAATATTAAACCGCCAATAGATATGATTAACAGTTTTCCACTTGATGCAATGCATCTCCTATATTTAGGAATAATGAAGAAACTATTGGAGTGCTGGCTCGTAGATACAGAGGACAGAAGATATATTTAAAAAACTGTCATATAA
>NW_012045722.1:0-466 GCF_000956235.1 Wasmannia auropunctata
AAAACGTGCATTAACGCGTTTAAGAGTACAAAAATATTGAAAAGAAATCGAAATGAAAATCCTTCCGTAGAAAATTATAATAGTGCAGTAGTACCATCAAGTTGTATGCCACCTGAAGCAAATATTTCTAATTTCAAAAATCAGGAATTGTTTGAAATAGAAAATTCTCAAGAACGAAACATGCAGTCACTAATTGATAATGAACAAGATAATCTTTATATGCAAAACGAAATTGATAGTTATGATGATTATGTTATTAGAGAAGACAGAAGTACTTTGGATATATCAGAAGATGAACCTACAGATATTCCTTCGATTTCATCAGACACATCAATAGATTCGGGTGAGCAAATATTAAATAACACTGCAAATGATCTTCGAGAATGGGCATTTCAATTTCCACCTCTTCCTCATTCCCGCTTGGATAGTTTGTTAAATATATTACGACCCATCATACCTCAATTGC
>NW_012045723.1:0-485 GCF_000956235.1 Wasmannia auropunctata
ACTGGGCAATCTTAAAGCATGCCTTTGCTAAGGCCATCCCGATTAGGTCCTTATCATTACCAACTCGGGCTAGCCATAGTACAGCTGAAAATAAAGTTAAATCAAATAATTTAATCAGGTGCTGATAAGGACATGGTATACGTGCCTTGTCGAAAAATAGTAATTACAAACGCAGATTTTCATAGGGTTATATAAGCAGGCCCTCATCAGGACATGTAGTCCTACCTCGACTAGAAATTGACTCGATATACATCATAAGGACCTGACTGGGCAATCTTAAAGCATGCCTTGCTAAGGCCATCCCGATTAGGTCTTTATCATTACCTACTCGGACTAGCCATAGTACAGCCGAAAATAAGTTAAATCAAATTAACTCAGGTGCTGATAAGGACATGGTATACGTGCCTTGTCGAAAAATAGTAATTACAAACGCAGATTTTCATAGGGTTATATAAGCAGGCCCTCATCAGGACATGTAGTCCTAC
>NW_012045724.1:0-393 GCF_000956235.1 Wasmannia auropunctata
ATCTTTTAACGAGAACGAGAGCACAGCACGACGAACCTGCAGAGTTTACGCAGCTTTAACTTCTTGCAAGAAGAGAGCTGGTTGTAGGTTGAGCCCACGTGACCTGTACTGCGTACAGCAGATACGTGGACATTGGTCACGTGGGTTAACAAGACTAGCTGAGTGCTTTGGCGGTTATTCAGTTTCTATGAAAATCGTAAGCAAATGCTATAATTTTATTTAGTATTATAGGAGCGTTTATTTGAATAAATCGAATCTTAGTGCCTTCAGTAACAAGGAGCAATCCGAAATAATCCTTTAGGCAATATCACACACACGAATATCTACCTTTCACTAGTTAAAATAATTAATCTTTTAACGAGCACGAGTGCACAGTACGACGATCCCGCAGAG
>NW_012045725.1:0-317 GCF_000956235.1 Wasmannia auropunctata
ATTTACTGACTTTCAGGGGGGGAAAGGATAATTTCCATCCATTTTTACAAGTTCTAAAGCGATTCCATTTATTAATTTTATCCAAATCCTCTTTATTTAAAAATGGCACCCAAGAAACTTTTATGTGTTATTTTCTTAGAACATATATAAATGGAAGAGGAATGCCCATAAGATAAACAGAGAGGTCTACGTCCGATATACCTCTCTCTTGCTCTTTCTCTTGCGTCGTTTGGCGGGTTTGACCGTGCGCATGTGCACTTTCGAAAAAGCACACACAAGAGAAAGAGCAAGAGAGAGAGGTATATCGGACGTAGACC
>NW_012045726.1:0-419 GCF_000956235.1 Wasmannia auropunctata
AGATGTGGAATCTTTTTCAAAAATGTTAAAGCTCCTGCCTAGTCCTTAGAATATATAAATGGAAGAGGAATGTCGATCCATACGATGAACAGAGAGGTCTACGTCCGATATACCTCTCTCTCTCTCTCTCTCTCTTGTTCTTTCTCTTGTGAGTGCTTTTTCGAAAGTGCGCATGCGCACGGTCAAACCCGCCAAACGACGCGCATGCGCATGGTCAAACCCGCCAAACGACGCGCATGCGCACTTTCGAAAAAGCACTCACAAGAGAATTTACTGACTTTCAGGGGGGGAAAGGATAATTTCCATCCATTTTTACAAGTTCTAAAGCGATTCCATTTATTAATTTTATCCAAATCCTCTTTATTTAAAAATGGCACCCAAGAAACTTTTATGTGTTATTTTCTTAGAACATATATAAA
>NW_012045727.1:0-305 GCF_000956235.1 Wasmannia auropunctata
TTGTATCAATGCGACTCTGAAGAAAGTCAGTTAATCGTTTTCTAAAGTATCAACTTAAAAAATGGAGATTTCAAACTGTAAAATACATTTTTAAAAATCTCGTTACGATAATTTTTAACAAAGTTACTCTATCTTCAATTTTTAGAAATTATCGATATATCAACGCATTGTCCGGACAATTAATTTGGTGACTGTATATATGTGTAATATATAATAATAATATATAAGGTATATAGGAGCATAGAAATAAAAATAGGATAGGATTAAGATTTAAACTTAAAAATTAAGAAACGTAGTTGAATATT
>NW_012045728.1:0-400 GCF_000956235.1 Wasmannia auropunctata
TCTTTAATTTGCATTTTGTTGAGCGTTGTACGATTCTTTTTCACCGAGTTATTCAACTTTGAAGCAAAAATTACCTTTGTTGCTTCGATGTTGAATAACTCGGTGAAAAAAAATCATACAACGCTAAAAAAAAAAAAAATTAAAAAGATTCGTTCTTTCGAAAACTGTACACCTCGTTTCAGTACGATTTTTATTTCGGGCCGTGGAACTTTGCAAAGTTCAGAAAAAAATTTGCGATTTGTCATATTTCTATATTTGTATCAATGCGACTCTGAAGAAAGTCAGTTAATCGTTTTCTAAAGTATCAACTTAAAAAATGGAGATTTCAAACTGTAAAATACATTTTTAAAAATCTCGTTACGATAATTTTTAACAAAGTTACTCTATCTTCAATTTTTAG
>NW_012045729.1:0-820 GCF_000956235.1 Wasmannia auropunctata
GCAATAATCTTTAATGGCCTTGATCTTGACATTTGTTGTCTAGGTTATAATCCTGAACAACATTCAAAAGGTTTTAGCCAGTGTTCGGACACCTTGGATAATGCCAATGCCGACAGTATCGCAAATTTTATGCTTCACAACTCAAAATTTACTTAATCAAAATATATTTTATTTGTGTTTTGGAAAGCTCTCGAGATAAGCTACAAGAATATGCAATAAAAAATGGGGGGTTCCATTTAAAAAATTTGAAGTGACCTTTCCCTGATCTTGACGTCACCCAAGATCAAATCAATGATACCATTTTATGTCCCCATTGAAGTCAAACAACTTTTGTTTGAAACATTTTTCCATATCTAAAGCCGTTTTCGAAATATTAGGCCTGGGTGAGACTTTATAGACACCCTGGATATACAGTCATCAAACTAATTGTCCGAACAATGCGTTAATATATCGATAATTTCTAAAAATTCAAGATAGAGCAACTTGTCAAAAATTATCGTAACAAGATTTTTAAAAAATCATTTTACAGTTTGAAATCTCCATTTTTCAAGTTGATACTTTAGAAAACGATTAACTGATTTTCTTCAGAGTCGCATTGATACAAATATAGAGATATGACAAATCGCAAAATATTTTCCTAACGTTGCAAAGTTCCACGGGCCGAAATAAAAATCGCACTAAAACGAGGTGTACAGTTTTCGGAAAAATGAATCTTTTTCTTTAATTTGCATTTTGTTGAGGGTTGTAAGATTCTTTTTCACCGAGTTATTCAACTTTGAAGCAAAAATTATCTTTGTTGCTTCGATGTTGAATAACTCGG
>NW_012045730.1:0-1149 GCF_000956235.1 Wasmannia auropunctata
TATCTATCCAGCTCTTATTGCCTTCTTTAGCTTACTAATGTTACATTTACGTTTTCAATGGGGACGCGCAGTCCTCATCGAAACAAAGTTTACTAAATTTGAGGTTGGTTTTCTTTCTTCTAATTGGTTAACCCAATCCAATCTCAATCTCAATCTTTAGTCTGAAATAGAGGTGTGCGAATCAAGCATTTGCATGTTCGAAATCGAATCGAATCGAACCGAATTGAATTTTTTTAATCCTAATACAAATCGAATCTGAATAAAATTTTTCCAGATTAACATATATTAAATTAGGGAATTAGGCGATTGATTCGAAATCGAACCATTGTTGATTCGAAATTTTCGAACTATTCGAATTCGAATTTTGCAGATTCGAAAACGAACTCGAATCGAATCTACTGTGATTCGATTCGATTCAAATTCCAACTATTCGCATATATCTAGTCTGAAAGTGCCATTTCATGCACAGTGTGCAGTCGCAGCAATTCATTAACATTGGTTAAAAATGTTACTTAGATGACGCACTTCCGGCGCAGAATACATTTTGCCGCATCTTATTGAAGTTCAATCAAACAAACAGCAAAAGCAAAACGAGCAATAAAACCGAAAACCGTGTCAGCCGTGTGCAAGCCGTGTGTTATAAACTTTGTGATATACATATATAACAACAGAAAATATAACTCGTGATGTAATATACAGTAGAAAATAAATATAATGAAAAATTGCGGAAGAAGTACGGAAACATTTTTTTGATAGTTTATTTTTAATAAATCCTAATAGGTTTAATATATGTTTCGCGCTATCAAGTTGAGTCTCCTCTACTATTACTTCGTGATTTGTTGCTATAAGGCTGCTCAATAAGTTTATCTTACTATAATTTAGTGACTAATTATTTTTTCCGCTTTAAAGGATTAGCAAGCACTCATGGTAGATTGTAATTACTTAACTCACAGTGTGATACAAATTGTTCATCAGTAATATATATTGATTATTATCATGTTTCGTACTTCGCAATTAGATGAGAACGGAAAATCGTCCGTTACACAAGAAATTAATAAGAAGAAATTATGGGAGATTCAAGAACCATTTTGTTACTTGAACAGGTAAATTTAATTTCCTTCTTTTTCTTCTTATAATTATTTTATGAAC
>NW_012045731.1:0-2065 GCF_000956235.1 Wasmannia auropunctata
TGTAAGACATTGCAATTCAACATTGTTCATTATTAATTTAATTCGCACAGAATAATAATATTTATTAGATATCTATTCAATTTTTATGAAACTAAAATAAAAATCATTATAAAACGTTAAAAAAAAAAAATTACGTATACGGTGTTTCCAAGGGATCAATTCCTTCTAAACTAATATTCAGATCCAACAGTCACCCATCCAAGCCACGATCGCGCCACCACCGTTGCTTAACTTCTATGATCGGGAATTGCAGACACTTCGTGATGATACACGATTATTTGATGTTTATGTTATGGATATATTCGTGATAGATCAGATTAATAAAATTATTAAAAAAAACGAAAATATATTTTTTTATAAAAAACATACAATAACATACAATAACATGATCGATAATCAAAATGACCAACATCGATTTCCGCGTAAAGATTTAAATATTGTTCGTAAATGAGCTTCGTTAGGAAATCAAGTTGAAATCGTGATAGTTTCTATTTACGTAAATTTGTTCATATTTAACCCTTATGTGCACAACCGGATACCCGTGTATCCTGCACCGCGCCATATAACAAGCCATTATAATCTTCCATCTAACTTAGTAATTACATAACAATTATTATCCGATTTATACGTACAAATTGTGTAGTGCATAATATGATTATCAAGATAATAAATGGTAATTGAGTTATGATTTACAAAATCTCTTTCGTATTTATTTTTGTGGAGTATTGCTTTTATTATCATGTTTGTTTCTTTCTATCTGAGTTTACAGGTGAAGATGAATGACAGTACGCAGCCGTAGTTTTTATCCACAATGGACCCCTCTAGATTTGGTACTGGCTCTCTGGTAAAGAGGATATCACTCAAGCAACTAATAAACTCTTTGGCTACTAAGATTGTTTCACTCGTCAGATATATATTTGCTAGAATATATAGAAGTTATATTTTGAGATTGTGTTCACATTTATTCTAAAGTATATTCCATTATTTACCACAATTTTTATATATAAATGTTGATACGATAGAATTTACATTTAAAAAATTGCTAAATAAATAATATACTTTGTAATACTTGGAGAGTGAGAAAGAGTGAGAGAGAGAGAGAGAGAGAGAGAGAGAGAGAGAGAGAGAGAAGGGGAATAAGAGAAATAGGTTGATAGATAATAAAGCATTTATTACTATTCTCGGATGGGGTAACGAATGGCTCAGTGTGCGCGAGCCATTTATTGATTCATAATTGGCAGTCTCGGATTCGGTCACCCGACATATACCTCGATTTTATAAGGTTTATTAAAAATGTAACTATATAACATTCGTATACTGTTCTAGGGCAAGCTTTCTAAAAACAAATGAGTAGTAATATAACTATACATTAATGATGTTAAGAATTTGGTTACTGCACACTTGGTTACTGCATATGATTAACATTGATTTTTTTAAGTTATTTAGAAATATATTTGAAGCAAAATGTTTTGAGCAAATTTTATAATTATTGTACAGTTTTTTTGTGTGGAATGTCTTTTTTTCATTACACCACCCGTTTGTAACTACAATTTTGCTCTGAAATATAGATTGTTAATATTAGAATGCAATATATATCTTTATATATATAATATAAAAAATTATGTCAAAATTTATATGTATTTTAATATAATAAATTATATTAAAAATTGATATATTTCTGAATTATATGGAAACCGAAAAAAGCTATAAAATGACGATTAGCTGCCAAATTCTTATTACAACCACTCATATTGCACACATAAATCCATCAACAATATCCCATTTTGCATAAATATATTAAAATACATTTTCAATTAAATTTTTTTTAAATAAAAAGCTTTCACATTTATACTGTGTTTAATAAATATAACTTCATGTTTATTGCCAATTGACGCCATGTTGTTGATAGTAATTGAACAAGGAAAATATCTATCCAGCTCTTATTGCCTTCTTTAGCTTACTAATGTTACATTTACGTTTTCAATGGGGACGCGCAGTCCTCATCGAAACAAAGTTTACTAAATTTGAGGTTGGTTTTCTTTCTTCTAATTGGTTAACCCAATCC
>NW_012045732.1:0-303 GCF_000956235.1 Wasmannia auropunctata
CTGCTTGACTTCTGTGATTGAGAACTGCAAACACTTCGTGATGATCCATGACTACTCGATATTAATAAATACATATCCGTGACAGATCAGATCAATAAAGTTATCAAAAAGATGAAAATATTTTTTTTATAATGTTAACATACAATAACATGATAGATAGTCGAAATAACGATAGTAAAATACAAATAAGTACAACACACGTAAAATACTGGATCAAGAGAAACGATAGCGTTTCATACAAATGTATGCAAAAAAATTAAAACAAATTACTATTATACTGATCACAGAAAAATTGGATTTTTA
>NW_012045733.1:0-872 GCF_000956235.1 Wasmannia auropunctata
TTTCTTCGAGTGATTTTTCAGTCGACGTATAATTAATAGACACGGGATTGATAATCATTAACTAATAAATTCGGTATTAAAGTCAGTCGACTGCTTGCTATCATCGAGTGCACGCGTCGTGTTTCTTTTTTCGAGTGATTTTTTTAATCGAAAAATAATTAATCAATACGAATAATTATTCGACATGACATTGACGTCGAAACGACGTCGATTCGACATCAGCCTTCTCACTGGGGTTGGTTTCACCAAGAGCGGTAGCTATTATTACGTCTCAAATCCTTGCAATCTGGCACTTGGCAGCTACTGCGGGATCCTGCGTCCTTCCCTATCAACAATCACAGCTTAAGTTTCGGTAGTTTGGTAGTTCTGTCGGCAGACAGGCCGCGAAGTGTCACGGGATCGGCCGTCAATCATGCTGATTGGTCTACAAGGGCGACGTTCGCGAAGCACGGCGTCGCAAGTGGCCGAATTTCTCGCGATTGGCGGCGCGAGCTTCAAATTTCATATGATTTTCCGGATCTATGGTCCACGGTCTTTTCTGCTATCCTCGGGCATAGGATGTTCATACCCTTTTTTTCGCACCTTTCGTCGTTTGCATCCGGGCCACGAGATGTACCTTTCCATTTCAGCCTGCAGGCGTCGGGCAGCGGATGTGTCTTAACGGCAGCCGATCGCTTCTCGCTAATTCTTGCTGAGAAGATGTCGACAGCAGTAAAGGACTCTCAGAAAAAAATACAAGTATTAAGATTTGCCATAAATGTTTTGCTGACCTGCTCCACGCTTCCCTCGACGAGCCAACTTCTCGGTGTCTGTCCTCTCCTTCTCGTCAGTTGGTAGAGACGATAAAAAATTACACGCAATTTTATAATTAG
>NW_012045734.1:0-427 GCF_000956235.1 Wasmannia auropunctata
GCGCAACTTACTATCGGACGCAGGCGGTACGCGGGACCCTCGCGACGATCAGCTGACTGCTACACGCGCGCATACACATGACATTTTAAGGACATGCGATTACATTCTCTCTTGCTCACACACAACACACACACACACACACACACACAACACATACATCAATTACCTTGTAAAGATTCGATGACTTCTGTATAGCTTCGTGAGAAAGACGGAATTTCCATTTCGATGGATCACGTACAGTTCCAAATAAACGTTTATTTTAATAAATTTTCGTTAATTTTAATGTAGACGTTATCACTAACTGACACAGATCAGATTATTATTTAATTAATTTCTTTTTTTACATAACGTGTCACTTCAACATTTCACACTCGATTCACATACTCGATTCACATACGAACAATTCACTGGAAATCACGAAAAATCA
>NW_012045735.1:0-978 GCF_000956235.1 Wasmannia auropunctata
TACCAAAAATTACCATTTTTACCATAATTTTACTGCAAGTAATTGTCAGATTGAAAATGACGGTAATTTTCCATCTCTAGTCGGGACGCATTGTTGTATTATCGAGAACGGGAAAACGAGATCGAGCGACGATGAATTGTCATAGCCGCGGTAAGAATTACGTCCCGACTTTCATCCTCGGACCGAAGGTAGCTTATAGTTGCGCGCCGCGGAGTGATCCATGCAAGGCGTAGCGCGGCTCCGCCGAGAAATATCACGAGATCCAGCCAAAATTTGCTCGGTTTCCGTCGATTCGAGACTATCATCCGACATACCCCGCGTCTCAGATCCCGACCGCGAAGACCGCGAATTCGTACATTAATCTTGACGTGGCGTTAGTCCGCCAAGAACTGGCGCCGAAATACACGTCGCTTCGGACGCTTACGGTGCCTACGTTCCGCGAGTCGCATAAATACCGAGCGAAGATACTTCAAAATGACCTGGCCTTTTTCTGCGCGGAGTAGCTCGCTGGAATTATTAGTACGGTATAAAGGAAGGTCCGGGAAGAGAGACGGCGCAAGAAAGAAACGTTGTTTGTGTAGAAAAAGAATGAATAAAATATATTAAATAAAAAAATATATTTACATATGGTTTTTAAACTTCGCGTGTGAAAATGTAGATTTACCTCTTGCGTTGGAGTAATAATGTGTTTGATGTGTCGCCAATATGCGTTCGAGTTCGGATAGACTAGTTTACGATATCTGATGGATATTGCCGGTCACATTTACCGAGGGGGGAGACGCACATTTGTCGCGAGGCCGATGCCCCCGCAACAACAATAAGCATTGTGAAAATCAATTAATAGCCATTCGAGCCGACGAGGCATTCGGCGTAAAATAAGTAATATCGTTGTATTAAGAAATTACAATAAATCAGGACGTTGACCGCGACGTACCGAGAACGCGCAATGCAATTACCGAAATGCTGAGCGCTGACGCG
>NW_012045736.1:0-339 GCF_000956235.1 Wasmannia auropunctata
GATGTACTGGAATATTTGTGCCATTAAAAGTTGGCAAAAGATTTAAACTGTGTCGGACAGAGAAATAACTGGCGTTAGTTGAGGTGAAAGACCTTCGACTTCGTTGGTTATCATTAGAATTACTTGGCCTAAGAATATCTGCCGGTGACGCCTGATCGTTATCCATGCTTATCGCGTTTTTTCTTAAAAGTATATATCCGAATTCGAAGCTACTACTCGTTGAATCGCTATCGGAACTATCTGTATTATAATGCGCTTTTTTATTTCTATAATTCATAAAACTTACAGAAGTAGAATAATGTAAAACATGTTTATCCGGTGAATGATTATCACTAGTCC
>NW_012045737.1:0-464 GCF_000956235.1 Wasmannia auropunctata
TCTATGGATTTGTCTCTATTTTGCCTCAAATTATTTACTTCTAATTCCCAATGCTCATACGTCTTACAATTACCGAATTCGCTTTTTAACGCGTTGCATAATTCATCGATATTCGTTATTGTGTATATTGATCTAATTAATGCGGCGTCTCCTGTTAATTTTGTTTGTAAGATTGCTCTAAAAAAGAATTCTCTTTTATCCGGTTCCACTAATTCTATAACTCCTTTGCAATCGGACGCGAATTGATGTACTGGAATATTTGTGCCATTAAAAGTTGGCAAAAGATTTAAACTGTGTCAGACAGAGAAATAACTGGCGTTAGTTGAGGTGAAAGACCTTCGACTTCGTTGGTTATCATTAGAATTACTTGGCCTAAGAATATCTGCCGGTGACGCCTGATCGTTATCCATGCTTATCGTCGTTTTTTTCTTAAAAGTNTATATCCGAATTCGAAGCTACTACTC
>NW_012045738.1:0-330 GCF_000956235.1 Wasmannia auropunctata
ATTTATTGGTTGCAAAAACTCTCAGTCCTGCTCTTACTGCCGGATTAGGATAATTAGATATTGCAATGATCATCTCTGAATTAAATTTTCTTACTTTAGTCACATAATTCTCTATGGATTCGTCTCTATTTTGCCTCAAATTATTTACTTCTAATTCCCAATGCTCATACGTCTTACAATTACCGAATTCGCTTTTTAACGCGTTGCATAATTCATCGATATTCGTTATTGTGTGTATTGATCTAATTAATGCGGCGTCTCCTGTTAATTTTGTTTGTAAGATTGCTCTAAAAAAGAATTCTCTTTTATCCGGTTCCACTAATTCTATAA
>NW_012045739.1:0-609 GCF_000956235.1 Wasmannia auropunctata
GGATGCTATTCTACAACATATATTTTTTTCAAATTTTTGAAATGGGTACTTAATACTTAAATAAAATATTCTTTTCCTGATTTTTTTAAATCATCTTATCTGTCCACTACGAAGAACTAACTCAATTTTTAACGCATAACATTTAAGAAATGTATAATTGAACATATACATTCAATTATGAGCACATTCTCTAAAGATTTTGCAATTAAGTGGCTAGATATTATAGAGTTATAGAGTTTCGTTTTGATGTTTCGGATTTTCATTTTCTTTATTTTACGACTAACTTTATGCAACTAACTTGATACAAAATAAATGAATTTGTTTCTATTCGTTGTTACTCTTTTTGTAATAAGAAGTATATTCTTAGAGTACTGACTGTATTTTGTCATTAATCCAGTATTGTTAAAAAGTAAATACTATTTCACGTATAAATATAAATTAAATATCATTGTGCTTACAATTAGTAAATTCCTCTAAAGTACTTTAAATTGAACAAAGTTATATTTCTTTGTTACGAATATGTATAACTTATAATAGTTATTTAAAATAGTTATTTAAATAACTTAAAGTACTTTAAATTGAACAAAGTTATATTTTTTGTAACTGATA
>NW_012045740.1:0-403 GCF_000956235.1 Wasmannia auropunctata
TGTAGACAAGATACATTTGTAAAAAAATTTCGAAGATTTTTTAAGGCCAGGAACATTGCAAAAAAAAAAATATTTTTATTTATTTTTTTTAGCTATCTTATCGGTCTTGTACCAACACAAAAATTTTGCCGTAAAATTATTAGATGCTATTCTATAACATATAATTTTTTCAAATTTTTGAAATGGGTACTTGATACTTAAAAAAAAAAATTTTCTTTTCCAATTTTTTTAACCATCTCATCGATCCAATACCATTACGAAAATTTTTTTGTGTAATTGTTGGATGCTATTCTACAACATATATTTTTTTCAAATTTTTGAAATGGGTACTTGATACTTAAAAAAAATATTCTTTTCCTGATTTTTTTAAATCATCTTATCTGTCCACTACGAAGAACTAACT
>NW_012045741.1:0-325 GCF_000956235.1 Wasmannia auropunctata
CTTTTCATTTAAATGTTAAAAATATCAATGCCATTTTATTTTATTATTAGGTCTTGTTTCTTAAAGTATTTTGATGAGAGATGGATTTATCTAAACTTCAAAAGAAGCGATAAAAATTCAGTATCAATAATGCTTTCAATGCATGTGCTACAAAGTAATATTCATATACAATACTTGAAAAAAAAGTATTTCAAAGTAGATAAAGAATAATTACGAAGGACGCTGTGCACAAATTTAGACCACTTAGAAGCTTATATCGCTTAAATATAGAAGTAAATTATACCGTGTGCAGTATTTCCTCCATGTAATATATACGTGGCTTTCG
>NW_012045742.1:0-729 GCF_000956235.1 Wasmannia auropunctata
GCTAATAATCTTTATGAAGTAGTGACTTTGGATAAACCGGAAAATGAACGCACTGACAAATAGAGAAAAGAAGATGCGACAGCTCAAAAGGCTATAATAACAACGATGGACAAGAGGCCATTTTATTACACTTATTGAACTGCAAAACAGCTGATGATATGTGGATGAAGATTAAGACAATTTTCGAGAGAGACAATGAGCAGCAGAAGTGTAATTTGTTGCAGAGCTTCTATGGACTCGTCTACGATAAAGGTACAGAAATAGCTACGTATATTAGCAAATTAAAAAATTTAATTTATCGCTTGAAAGCCATGGACATTAATATTAATGATACAATGATAATATCGAAAGTGCTTGCGACTCTGCCGGGTGAATATGCACATTTTGCTAGTGCATGGGATTCCACAGAAAATAATAACAAAACCTTAGAAAATTTAACTGCAAGATTAATAGCAGAAGAGATGCGTATAAAAGCTAGGAATCAGGAAGAGAAAGGAATAGCATTTAAGACAGAAGGAAGAAAATGCTACAAATGTAATAAGCATGGTCATATAGCGAAAGACTGTAAAGTGAAGATCAATACTTTAGGTAAACAGGTGAGATGTTATCGTTGCAATAAAGTTGGACATGTAGAGAAAGCATGTAAGGATAAACAGACGAAATCAGATGAAGGCTGCAGTATATGTAAGAAAACTAATTACACTGATAAAGCTTGTTATTTTAGAAAGA
>NW_012045743.1:0-462 GCF_000956235.1 Wasmannia auropunctata
GATCCTTACCTACGGTTACGCTCACGAGGAGAGAAAAAGTTACATAACGCGCGCGGTAATGATATCAGAAACGCAATGCGCGCGGATACGCTCGCCTCCCTAAATCGGGGAGGACGCAGGATCCGAAACCGCGCTTCCTCGGCCGGGCGTTGCGACCCTTGTGACGGACGATCAAAAAATGTCCCGTCACAATATATATATACATATATCTGTTTATATCTGTACATATCTGTACATGCATGCGTATGTAAATACATTTAAGAAATTGGTATTACATAAAAATTAAATACTTTATTAATTCTTAATTCTATTAAAATACATACATTTTTTCGTTATATTATTTCGTAATATCTATTAAAAATACCTTTATTAATAATGTTTTTATTATTTTGTACGTTGGACGTAAACGGGAATATTAATACAAATAATACGTGAGCTTATTGCATTTAATAGAATTTGTTT
>NW_012045744.1:0-369 GCF_000956235.1 Wasmannia auropunctata
TGGTAGTAGTGCCCAAACCCAACAACGAAGTTAGAATTTGTGTAGATTACACGCAATTAAACAAGAGTGTAGTGAAAGAACGTCACATGATGCCTACCGTAGAAGAAAGTCTCGCAAAATTGGCAAGAGCTAAGTGGTTTTCCATTCTAGATGCTAACAAAGGCTATTACCAGATCCCTCTGGACAAAAAGTTTAGATTGTTGACAACGTTCATTACACCAGCAGGGAGATTTTGTTTCAAGCGTTTGCCGATGGGACTATCGTCATCAGGAGAACATTTTCAGCGAAGCATCAGCCAAATTCTTAACAAATTAAAAGGCGTAGTAAATCTAGTGGACGACATTTTAGTATATGGAGCGACAGAAAAGG
>NW_012045745.1:0-630 GCF_000956235.1 Wasmannia auropunctata
GCGCAAAACGGGAGCACAGGTCACGTAATTACTTTTTCTTTTTCTTCCATCACGGAGCCCTCTTACTGCTGTTCTCTTTTACAGAGTTTTCGGAGCGAGCCGACGGCCCTGCCAGCAGGCCCCGGTAGTACAAGGGCGCAGGAGAGCTGACACCATGACTCGCTCCACGTATCGAGGGCCAGAGGCCCTCCCGGCCAGTTCACTTTGAAATCGCGCGCCCGTTATCACGGGGCCCGCGACGAATGCTACCCTCCTGCGGCGCAGGGGGTCGCGAAAGAAGGACTCACGTGACAGGAAGAGATAGCGGAAACCGGCAGATGGCCCCGCTACCGACGTGCTCCCGGCGCTACGAAGGACCGGCACTCGTGCCGTGATCGTCATCATTACCTGACGTGATTATTGTAAGGGACGCAGGATCCACTGCCGAGACTGAGTATCGAAAGTCTACGAGAGTTAAGAGTTGGAGAGCCTACGGTGAGACGAACGTTGCTACTTTTGTAAAGTCGCCAAGTTTCACGAAGCGAGAGGGCTGTGCTAGAGTAAAGATTTCTTCAGCGTAGCGGCCGTGAGTGCCGTGTAAAATAGTGTTGCGAATATTACTTGTTCCGCGAACTAGAGATTGCACCGCCC
>NW_012045746.1:0-1021 GCF_000956235.1 Wasmannia auropunctata
CTACGGCGATGCCGGGCGAGGATGGCGTATTCGGCGGCAGCTTGACGACTTTATGTAGCCTTCTCTCAAAAAGACTTGATGCTGGGTTAGCGTACTCGTCGCAGCGGGCTCGCGTGGAGTGCCAAGAGCGATCCAGGTCTGCTTTTCATCGCCAAATTCGGGTCTACTTATACCCTGGTGAACCGTTTTTCTCTTACGAGAAAATAGGCCTCCTGGCGGATTGTTTAAATAATTTCTTTTTGCTCGTGCAAAGATTGTTCTTTGCAGCGCTCTCGCGGAGGTTGTTTGCACTACGGGCCCTTAGTTAGCCCTTGTTCAGGCGCTACACCGTACAAATGGCGCGCGCGCGAGGCGGCGCGTACTTGTGTCGGTACAGCCGTACCGCCACAATAACTATTGCGAAGATCGCAAAATGGTAGAGAACTTTTGTGTTCAGTTTGGTCCACGCTATCTGTCCACAAGCGCTGTACGATTGAGTACGAAACACCCTGTATATATATAAAATTGTATATTAATATAAATAATGTATATAAAGTTTAATGTTATATGTAAGAAATATATTTATCTTTTTCAGCTTGTTATAATAGAACACATCAAATCTGTATTTGGAATGATATGCGGGAAATAAAATAAATTATAATAAATTTATTAAAATAATTTTCTCTACTTTAGAAAAATTTTGTGCACGTTTGCGTTGTGGTTATTTTTGCCTTTTCTTCACTCATATTTTTTATTTAATTATAACACTACAGATATACCCGAGATATACAGGGTGTCCGAAAAAGGTCGGGACACCTAAATATCTCGGAAAATATAAGTTTTACAGAAAAGTGTTTCAGATAAAAGTTATGGTTTAAAAATATCTATTTACTGATTCTATCGGTTTGATCTTGGGTTGCGTAGCCAAGGTCAGGTCAAGGTTACATTGATTTTCTTAAATGGAACACTCTATTTTTGATTCAAGAATCTAATAGCTGATGTCGAGAGCTTTCCAAAACGCTATAGATCGGAAGAGCACACG
>NW_012045747.1:0-440 GCF_000956235.1 Wasmannia auropunctata
GTGCTCGGCTCCGTCTGCGTGGCCTGATCCCTGGACAGGGGTTCGGCCTTCTCGGATGGTAGAGGCGGTATCCTGTCCGGCACTTGGAGGGACCCCACGATGTCTTCGAGTGACCACTCTGGAGAGGCCCAGCGCGGAGAAACTGGTCGACTCAACCGGGGGTCGGTCTCTCTTAGCGCCCACGTCGGCGGTCTGGTCCTCGGTGCGGCAGAGTGTTCGAGTAGAACCAGCTTCCACTCTGTTTGGCTGTTCTCGGTGCCGCTGTTGGTTGACTTAACCGTAGGTACCGGTTTGACTCTTCGTTGTCTCGTTGTGGCAATCCTTCGTGGGGCCGTCTTCCTCCGTAGAGGTACGTCGTGGCCTACGGCGATGCCGGGCGAGGATGGAGTATTCGGCGGCAGCTTGACGACTTTATGTAGCCTTCTCTCAAAAAGACTTGA
>NW_012045747.1:7690-8573 GCF_000956235.1 Wasmannia auropunctata
TTTCGGAAAGTAAATCTTGAGTTATAAAGCTTGAAAGTTACAGTACCGTCGACAATAGCATTATTCAAGGTGTCCGAACAATGGCTGAAACTTTTTCAATGTTGTTCAGGATCATGATCTTGACAACATATGTCAAGGCCATGATCATTGGAGATTGTTTCTCTTATTTCCAAAATATTAAAATAATTTTCAAAAATGAAAATAAGAGAAACAATCTCCAATGATCATGGCCTTGACACCCCAGCTAACAGGCACACGTCAAAATAACGTCAAAATTTGGTCAGAGAATGACCAAAAATAACCAATAAAATGACGTTAAAATGACGAGAAAAAAACGTACTAATGTCACGGACCGATGACGACATTTTAAGACGTTAAAAAGACGTGAATTTATAACTATTTTGGATCTTTTTATGACGTTTTAATGACGTTTTAAAAACGTACAAAATTATAAAAATAGACGTAAAGTAACAAGGACTCCTTAAATTTAAATAATGTGTTTAAAAATGGGCTGTTAGGAGTCGGCGCGGTAAATGATGCGCAAATACCATATGTGAACGGTTTGTATTAGACAATAATGTAATTCACTTAACTAATACATAACTTCTTGCAAACGTTTCAGCTCCGTTTGAGCCATCTTCAGTGTAACACCACTCAAGTACTTCAGCGTGTATTCACCGTCGTTCGAAACTGAGGATATCCATCGTGGATGCCAGTTCTCATGATTAAAAGCTCCAAAAGCCGGTTGATTAGCCGGATGGAAGACTCAGGATCGCACACCAGATAAAACATTTCCGCATATGACATAAAGTCAAGTCGAGTACACAATAAATCACGCGAATAAAGTTTAAACAATAAATTAGATTGAAAGAATTAAAAACTT
>NW_012045748.1:0-511 GCF_000956235.1 Wasmannia auropunctata
TTTCTCTATTTACAGTGCTGTATGTTTCTATGTACAAGTGTATGTCTCTATATACAATGTGTGAGAGTATGTGTGTGTGAGTATATGTGTTTGCTTTTCGTGGTTGGCCCTGAAAAGGGCCGATGGGCGTGGTGGCCGGAGAGTTATGAGCTCCGCTCACACCACGAAATCCGGGGCAAGGTAGTGGTGTAACGCAAAGGTGTTGGTGCGTTGCCCGTCTGCGTCCCCTTCTCGTATGCGTAAATTTCCTGCGTTTGCGTGGCGCCTTCTCGGGTGCTCGGCTCCGTCTGCGTGGCCTGATCCCTGGACAGTGGTTCGGCCTTCTCGGATGGTAGAGGCGGTATCCTGTCCGGCACTTGGAGGGACCCCACGATGTCCTCGAGTGACCACTCTGGAGAGGCCCAGCGCGGAGAAACTGGTCGACTCAACCGGGGGTCGGTCTCTCGTAGCGCCCACGTCGGCGGTCTGGTCCTCGGTGCGGCAGAGTGTTCGAGTGGAACCAGCTTCCACT
>NW_012045749.1:0-796 GCF_000956235.1 Wasmannia auropunctata
TTCGAACAAGCTTAAACTGCAGAACGAGCCGATGATCAATAATGGTGCCAGCGCTGCCTGGATCGTCTTCGTCATAGTTTTCTGGCTACCGACTATAAATTTAAATTACATATTCTGCTGCGCGAAGCATAAATGCGTTAATACTTTCTGTAAGGATTTTAGAAACAGATTTTACTTTGTTTTCGCAGGTTCTCTCGGAAACTTTGTGAGAATTACACTTGAAGCTACATTCGAAACACCGCTCAACTAGTGAGTATTATGCGACAGAATAAACACATAGATAATCTAGATTAGATTGCTCTTTCCTCGCTGAATTTTTATTTATGCATATGTATTATTACAAGTCGTAAACGGTTATAAATGTCGACTATCCTTACGATATTGAGTCTTAATTTATATGTAGTCTCAAATGTAGGTATATATTTAACAGATGCTTTTACATGACTTTTAACGTAACAATATTTGCGTTGAAGCTGATAACATATTATAAACAGAAGTTAATGCGTACAATATGGTAAAGGAAAGTCGCCGATATTAACACAGGCCTTTTAGAGGCCTGTGTATCCATTTATTTTTCGGAAACTGAACAATGCACTTTATTAATACCGATAAAAGCCTGATCAATTTAAATAACTAAAGAGAACAAGCCAATAATTTTATATATATTTGTAACTTGTTTAGAATAAAATTAGTTACAAACAATTCTACAAATAGGAAAATAACACACAATTACGATTTTCTTTTGCAAATTGTGTTTAAATAATAATTGTTAATGTCAAATTGTTTTACATATAGG
>NW_012045750.1:0-923 GCF_000956235.1 Wasmannia auropunctata
TGATACTTATAATAAAATTATTAATATAATATTTTTATATAAAGTCATTGATATAAAAATAATTTGTATTTATCATTTAATAATATTTTCATTTCAGAATTTTACCCTACAAATCATTGAAATGCCTAGCAGATTTCTTAGATTCCGGTGTTTACCCAGATGATTAAAAGATAATAAAATAATTTATAATTTATGATTTAGCTTATTATTACATCAAAAAATATATCCATACTTATTTATATGATTATTATGTATATAGTGATTTATTAACAATAACAAATAAATCATATGACAAATACGTAACAAAATTTTTTAAGAAAAAATGAACTGTGATCTTAAAAAATATAAATTTTTTATTTTTTAACTTTTTTAATTAAAATTTGTAAGTAATGTACTTTTCTTATAAAACCATATTTAGCAAAACTCTCTATGACTAAATAATGTAATAAATAGCATGTAGCAGATAAATTTGCGAAGAATTGACTGTATTTAGTAGAAAAATCAGCTTTCTAACTGCTTTCTTTCAACTGATAACTTCTAAACTTCATTTATTTATGTGACCTCAAAGTGTACCAAGTTTTATTAAAATCAGAATTTGACTCCCCCCTCCCTCCAGCTTCTACACTCCTCCCATACATGTTCCCACGTCTCCATCGCTCCTCCACATAATTTACATACACTCTATTCCTCTCCCTCCCAATATCTTCCCTCCCTTATCTCATTACCCAGTCTAAATCTTGCCACTCTTTGTCACCTACTCTCCCCCCACCCTATAACTATAAATTAACCGTCAATTATAATGTAGATAGATGTTTCAAGAATTTTTTAAATATTTTAACAAATTTTAAAATAGCAAAAACATGTCATACATGAAAGATAGACAATAAAATCTAAAAAAAAAAGAAAAACTTACACAACTTGGC
>NW_012045751.1:0-416 GCF_000956235.1 Wasmannia auropunctata
CGCTCGCTCGCAGGATTTGCACGCCAAAGCGGCGTAGATCGCGTTCGATCCGCGATCGATGCCTGCACCCCCAGCCCGGGGGTGCGCAACACAGCGGCGCAGTCAGCCGCGACCAATCACGGCGCCGCGGGGGTCCTGCCGTGGCACGAGCGTAATTAGGCGAACTCTTCATGCGGGCGCCTCGCGCTCCCGCAAGGTCGCCCTATATCCGGGATGTGGCGGCGTGGCATCAGCTGAGCGCGTCCTTCGCCCTTAAATCCGGAACGAATTTGCTATCTCGCCCCGGCAGCTCTCGGCGATGGCCCCGGGCCCTGGGGAAATCGCCGGCCGTATCGCCCTTCGCGACCCTCAGCTCCAACGCTAGCCTTCCCGGTTGCGCTCCTGGCGGATCTTGTATCCTTGCGCGTGGTCACGCG
>NW_012045752.1:0-549 GCF_000956235.1 Wasmannia auropunctata
CTCAGGATCGGACCAGTGCGATTTTCTGCAGGGAAGGGGGGAAGTGAACGAGGGTGAGGTCGTTTAATGAATTATAGAGAGTTTAAGAATTAATTGATACGATTAAATTTATTTCTAACTACATTTACAATGTTCATAGTAAATAAAAAGAAAGTTATTACATCTGACATTTCTATTATTACGGAATCGGAAAATCTAGAGCTGTGGATTATAGATAATTCTCGATACTAATAATTATCAGCGGATAATACTCGTCTTATTTAATCTCGAAAATGTTGTTGACGAGTAATGTTTGCCATGCTGCGTGTGCGTGTTAGTTCTATCTACTGTAACATTCGGTGTACACGTGTGCCCTTGTGAATAATCACGTGTAGCCAGTATTCAAAATTAATAAAAAGCAGTGTGCGCCTGCGCAGGACAGGGAGGTTCGTTTTCTTGGTCTCAACGTTCGCTCACTTAGGCTCCGTCCGCGTTTGAATAAGCATAGCTGTATCCGAGTGTTAATTAAATAAATCTTGTGCATTTGAATCTGTACTTCATTTATCAAGC
>NW_012045753.1:0-389 GCF_000956235.1 Wasmannia auropunctata
TAAAGAAAAATGAACACATGCAATTAATGAAGAAAAGGAATCGTTGAAGGAAAATTGTGTCTGGGAAGTAATGGATAAAAAACAGATAAAAACGGGAAAACCGCTTCATAGTAAATGGATATTTAGAATCAAACAGAATGGAAAGTACAAAGCAAGACTTGTTGTTAAAGGATGTGAACAAAAAGATGAAATAGATTACCAAGAAACTTATAGTCCAGTGATTGGTCAGAGTGCCCTGAGAAGTATATTTGCAATTGCAACAGCAAGAAATTATGAGATGATAACATTTGACGTTAAAACAGCTTTCTTGTATGGTGAGTTGGAGGATGAAATTTATATGTATCCACCAGAAGGATATAATTATGAAAATAAGATTTTGAAATTAAAAA
>NW_012045754.1:0-388 GCF_000956235.1 Wasmannia auropunctata
ACGTGTGCTCTTCCAATCTGTGCACGACATTCATATTATAGTGATCGAGATGAATCAGTTTTCACACACATGAGAGTTCATATAAGATAATTTCACCTTTATATTTGTTGTCATGGCAATATTGATTTCCGATTTAAAAAAAAAACCATTTGAAATACGAGGGTCATTTGAAAAGTTTCCGGCCTTTTTAAGAAAAACACATATTTCGAAGCAAAACAAAATTTATTTCTCAACGTAGTCTCCCTGCAACTCAATACATTTGGTCCAACGTTTCTCCCATCCTTTCAAACCGTCAGAAAAAAATTGATTGTCTAAACCTGAAAAATATTGATTTACAGCGTTTTCCACCTCAGCATTAGACTTATATTTTTTTCCCCCGAGAAATTTT
>NW_012045755.1:0-376 GCF_000956235.1 Wasmannia auropunctata
ACTGCCAAATTTTTGTACGAAGCATAAATATTAACACATGTTGACAGCTCTAGACGCCATGTTGGACTAAGAAAAGGTAACGGAGATCTAAATTTCTTAAATTTTTTTGTTCTCAGCATAACCTCTACCAGCCGGAACTACATTGCTGCCTATACTTTAATCGTGGAGAAGGATTGTTAAATCTATTATCTTTAATTATGTTTATTTTGTCATGGAAAATAATCACGTTCGGTCGATAAAATAGACGACTTTAGGATCGTCTTACGGCGATGCTGGAAGATAAAAATTACCGACATTTGCATTCTAGTAATAACTCCGAAACGACTGAACGGATTTGAAAACGCTTTTACAGGATTGAAATAGAGATAAAATGTAA
>NW_012045756.1:0-444 GCF_000956235.1 Wasmannia auropunctata
ACAGAGTCTTCATCAGTTATGACTTATGCAGACCCTTCAATGCGATATAATAATTTTCTTTTAAACATTATCTTTTTAATTTTAATTTTATTTATAGTCAATTTGGGAAACATAAAATATCACGTTTAAAACTTTTTATGGCGTTCCGATTTTTCTTTTTTTTACTCTTTTAGTTTTCTTATTCTTCTAGTTTATTTACGACTATAATTCAATATTATACTTTTATTTAATTTCAATGTTTTAAATTATTTATCCTATAAACTGATAAAGACTCTTTGAAGTACAAAACGTTTTTATAATATATATGTATATACAGGGTGTCCCACCTCTACCGGATTTCCTTTTAAGAACGTGTTCCTAAAATAATTTTGAGACGAAAATCTTAATACAAAAATGTCGAGGCTATAATACTTTTCAAATTATAAACAATTTAAGTTAACCAAT
>NW_012045757.1:0-1165 GCF_000956235.1 Wasmannia auropunctata
TACTGTTGTGTATATTCGCTCTGTCATCATGCCGACAGTTTGCCAAATGAGTGCAAGATAACCCGTTGCGGGTAGCAAATTTCTTCCATCAATTACATGATCACCCATATAATCATATTCTTCATAGTCGAGTGAGATTTCAACATATCTTTTTCTGGATTTCATGGTCTCTTGTTCTTTATGAGATAGTAAGAACCAATTTTCGGAATGATCCCATCTAATGGAATAAAAAATATGATGGGTTAGTACTAGGATTGGGAAGTAAAGCGTTATTTGTATCGTTGTTACCATTTTCGTTATTTTTCTCAATAACGATTGCTACGTTTTATATCTCTAACTTTACTGCCATTACTTTTAACGTTACACTTTTATACTTTTAGTATTTTATTTTATAATATGTTTTTAATTAATTACTTTTTAAAAAATGTTTTGTACTCTTATGTTATATTCCCGTATGCTACATTCACTACCTAGTATTGAAAATCTATAATTTATATGATATATATACATATATGTATATTATTTAAAATTATGTTAAATAGTTTTATACATACATATAATATATATATATATATATATATATATATACAGGGTGTCACAAAAGTCTAAATTTTGAGCTAAATTTCCTTTACTAATTTTGGCTCAGACCATTATTTACAGAGTTATTAACGAATAAAATTAATCAATTAGATTGCGCTTAGCTCGAGTACGCAGGAGCGTGGCATGTCGTGCGGTTCTTCGCGTTTACTTCACTCGATTAAAATTTTATTCTAATTTTTCACATTAATAAACAAGTAAATGAATAAATCAATAGAGTAGGTAAATAAATATATAAATAATTAAGATTAAATTACAGTTAAAAATTTATATAATTTCTGATTGTTTTTATTCTTATTTATTATTTACTTATTTTAATAAGGAAAGATTTAACGGCCAAAAAACGAGCAATAATAGATTTCTAAAAAAATAAATAAATAAGTAAAATATTCTTTAATGTCAAATCATAAAAACGTTTCGCTTTTTTACAGAGTCTTCATCAGTTATGACTTATGCAGACCCTTCAATGCGATATAATAATTTTCTTTTTAAACATTATCTTTTTAATTTTAATTTTATTTATAGTCAATTTGGGAAACATAAAATATCACGTTTAAAACTTTTTATG
>NW_012045758.1:0-404 GCF_000956235.1 Wasmannia auropunctata
TCAGTGCAAACACTTTTACTTAAAATAAAAAAATTTTACTTGCTTCAAGAAAATTATTACTTTGAGGGGTACCTGAAACATATTTATTTTAAGTAATTTTTTTTCTCAGTGTACATATATTCGATTTTATGCGCATTCTTATGACCAGACAATCTGAAAACTATCCCATAAATACCTTTCTGAATAGCAATCATTAGTTCTACAGTATCATTTTTTGATAAATGAGTAGCACGGATAAATTTTACATCTTGGAATATTATCGGTACTGTTGTGTATATTCGTCCTGTCATCATGCCGATAGTTTGCCAAATGAGTGCAAGATAACCCGTTGCGGGTAGCAAATTTCTTCCATCAATTACATGATCACCCATATAATCATATTCTTCATAGTCGAGTGAGATTTC
>NW_012045759.1:0-609 GCF_000956235.1 Wasmannia auropunctata
CAACCNGGTACGTATTTCTGTTGCGTTGTTCCCTATCTGCGCCTTCCGACATTGACTATTTTCGCTATCTTAATTTCTACGGACTTCAATNTAATCGCTAATCGCATGTTGTCCGCTGTCTGCTTTCGTAGTGGTGTCTGTAGTTTGAGCCGTTGCGGTAGTCGGTGCCGTCTCAGGTTACGCGTGTCGGGCGTCGCGCTTGTGGCTGCTACCGGGTGACTCGGGCGTGCTGCTATCGGCTGGGCTTCGGCTGCTTCGTGCTCGCTCGATCCTTCGCCTTATTAATCGCACTCGTTCACTTTTTGTTTCAGGTGACCAGAGATGTCGGCTGTAGGTCCTGTTCCTTCCGGATGCGGATCCCACCGCTGCCACCAAATTGTTGTGCCCGGGTGATTGAGGGGCACAATAAGAGGATCCGACTCCGCGGGGGAACGGGACTACTCTTGTGATCAATAACTCTGACACCTTTATATTCTTTTAGAATATAACACTTTTATTTCACTTGATTTCACAGACTTGATTTTGTTTAACACCTTCACCTTAACTATTATAGACAGAATAACTTTCACGGCACGAACATCGTGCTCGAACGTGATTATGACGGACTTA
>NW_012045760.1:0-344 GCF_000956235.1 Wasmannia auropunctata
TGACACAGAGAGACACTGTAAAATATAGTAATTGGAACACTAAAGTTACCAAACACGACCACTAGAGAGCGTAAAAGACTGACTAAAGAAGGAAGAACACGAGCGAGAAGCAAAACAACGAGCGCAAATTAATTATTTCGTAACAATCGTAACGAATTGTTATTCTTAACTACGGTAAATTTCATATATGGATTATATCGACACGTTGATATATTGATATATCAATATATAATAATATATATTATATATATCAATATATATATAATCAATATATTGATTATATTGACACGTTGATATATCTTTACAATGTCGACAAAAATATACATCTGCAAAGATCGGAAGAG
>NW_012045761.1:0-367 GCF_000956235.1 Wasmannia auropunctata
ACACAAATAAATTCGAGAGCGCCTTCTACGATCACGACTGGATTTTGGTGTGTAATAAATTCTATATGAATTTTTAAATCCATTATTCAATCATTTAAACTGCATGTCGAATCAATTTGGACTTGCAACGCAATCATTACTTGAAGTTGGAATATAGCGAGATCACAATTGATCTTTTCTTAATCAATCGATGCTTATAAGCCCTGGCTGAGGTAATATTTTTCGCAATAAGTTTCTTCGCAGTATTTTAAGATGCTTATAAGCATCGATTTATTAAGAGTTGAAGATCAATTGTGATCTCGCTTTGAGCTAATGGCTGCGTTCAGCAGAAAAAGCGGCTTTGCAACAGATCGGAAGAGCACACGTC
>NW_012045762.1:0-608 GCF_000956235.1 Wasmannia auropunctata
TTAAAAATATATAAAAGAAACAGAAAAAGAAGAAAGAAAAAGTAAAAATTATTTCAAAGATTTGAGGACATGAATATAAGTTTATTAAAGCAAATAAATATTTCTTAAAATGAAATTTATCACTTTGCAAACTTAAGGACAGGTATATAATTTTTGTAAAGCATAGAAATAGTTCTAAAAATATCGTCTCACTTCGAGGACACGTATATGATTTTTTTATAGCAAAGAAATATTTCTAAATATACAATCTCTTCTTTCGAAGACTTGAGCACACGTATATAATATTTTTAAAGCAAACAAATTTCTAAAAATGAAATTTCACTTCAAAAATTTGAAAATATGTATATAATTAGAAAAGTAATAAAAATTTCTAAAAATGTTTCTTACTTCGAAGATCCAAGGACACGTATATTAATTTTTTAAAGCATAGAAATATTTCTAAAAATGCAATCTCTTACTTCGAAGATTCGAGAACATGTATATAATATTTTTGAAGCAAATAAATATTTTTAAAAATGCAATTTTTCGTTTTGAAAACTTGAGGACACGAATATAATTTTATTAGAGCAAAGAAATACTGTCTCTTATACACATCTCTGAGCGGGCTG
>NW_012045763.1:0-1151 GCF_000956235.1 Wasmannia auropunctata
GTATTAAATCGACGATCGGCCGGTGCGATAATTATTATTTTGTTTATTAATTTATTCGTTTCTAAATTGAATTTATTTAATCGTTTTAAAATACATAAAATGTATTTTAAGAGCTTATATTTATTCTACTGATATAAATAATGTTAATTTTGTGATTGACTTCTTTACAGTTAAATTGGACTCAAATTAAGAATAAGAGCAATAAATTTTAATAGAGATTTCATAGAACCTTTGCAGTATTCGTTCAGCACCGTGCCGTTTAGTAGTACCCGTTGCGCGCCGGCTGTTCGTCAATTTAATACGTTGCACCTGACAGCGCGCTCTTAATGCCCCTATGGTTGGACAGTTTTAACAGCTCACTATTTAAAAATCATTGACACCTTAACATTTTGCTATTAATATTTTCGACTCAGTTTTTCATAAGAAATACGTAGATGCCGGCTCCTGCGAGACCTGGATCACTCTGTATATATACATATATATATATATGTATATATATATATATACATACACATACATATACATACATATTTATATATATATGTATATACTAATATCTAAAAAATTAATATAACAAAAATTTACGAATAAAAAGATTCTTACTGACTCGCGCTGAGGTATCTATTACTTTGGTAAATTCAACCCGCTCTAATTGTTCATTTAAAACAATTGATGATTGATATTTACCAAGGGTAGATATCAAAGTGTTATTACAAATTTGTAGTTCATAATCTACGTTACCATTGTTGTATTTAGCAATTTTAGGTGGTCGAGCCAATAAACTATCTAGATGAATAATCTATAACAATGGAAATTAAAAACGTACTATATATATGACATATTAATGAAATAAACTTACATGTATAATACATGCACACAAAAATTGTATATACTTACATCATTTAATTTCACGTGATCAATTTTTTCAATCATATCATTCCATGCAACAATTTGCACACGCTTTCCAGTTGCATTACTCAAATAAAATTTGAAAATTTTATACTGTTGTTTATCTCCGATTATACGAAGAGCCTCCATTCCATCAACATAATCAACTATCTCACTATAAAAACATTATCAAAATACAAAAAAGTCTAAATATATACATTTAGAGAAAAAAACTGATAGGTAACAATAACAATATTAAATTT
>NW_012045764.1:0-1262 GCF_000956235.1 Wasmannia auropunctata
CATTTTATAATTGAAAAATATACATTTTTAAAAATTAAATTATAATAATAATTTTTAATATTGATTTGATAATTACTTGTGTTAAATTATTTCCTTCTGCTGTTCTTTTAAGAGGACGATTAACTTTTATTACTTCAGTCAAAGACAAATGTCCCTCTATTTTTTTTAATTCCTTACATGACTGCACTGAGAAGTATGGTGGTTCAACTGTAAAAATATTTATTTTATATAAAAATTAATACTACAAAAATTATTCTGTAATTACAAGATATATTAACATGTTTACAACTTAATTATATTCGTATTTCGTTAATAATTAATTTATGTTCATATGACTTTTTTTAACACAATTAAATTTATTATTAATAAATTATAGTCATTTACCTGTCTGCATTACGCCTGTTGCCTCAATTTTATCACCTTTTGATATATTTAACATATCAAATTCATATTCGTCAAAGTTCATTATATGAACTTGTAATTTATAATTTCCATCGGTCATTGATCCGCAACCGATAAATTTGTTTAATTGGTTGTGATACACCGGTCCAAAATTGGTTTTAATGTAACCAGTTAAAACTTTAAAAAATACATAAAATCAATATATAAATTATATATCGAGAACTATGAAAAGTATTGAAAATAATTTAAATTTTAATCATATGTTATACATGTGTCCAAGTTATAAATTCGTGCGTGTGTGTGTGCGTACATGCGTGCGTGTGCGCGTGTGTGTGCGTGCGTGCGTGCGTGCGTGCGTGTGTTTATATACATATTATACCCTTGTATATCATAGGACTAAAATTTAAATTATTCTAATTCTGTATATTTTATATTCTATTCTATATTTTATAATTTTAATACACACACGTACACACACACACACACACACACAATTATATACACTTGTATATATGTATATGTGTATACTAAAATATAAGTATATATATACTGGGTGATTCAGGTCACCCGTAGGAACCGGCATCTACGTATTCCTCATGAAAAACTTAATCGAAAATGTTTATAGTAAAATGTTGATGTGTTAATAGTTTTTGAATAGTAAGCTGTTGAAATTGTCCAACTATAGGGCATTAAGAGCGCGCTGTCAGGTGTGGCGTATTAAATCGACGATCGGCCGGTGCGATAATTATTATTTTGTTTATTAATTTATTCGTTTCTAAATTGAATTTATTTAATCGTTTTAAAATACATAAAATGTATTTTAAGAGCTTATATTTATTCTACTGATATAAATAATGTTA
>NW_012045764.1:9896-10665 GCF_000956235.1 Wasmannia auropunctata
AAAAAATGATTATTTTATCTCTAGAATGTTGATAATACAGCATTTTTTTGTGGAAACCGAAATTTATCATTAATAATAACGCCAGATTTCAGGAAAAATTGGTATAAATAAAATAAATTAGTATCAATGAAATAAAAAGAATTCTTATTTGCATCGTTAAAATCATCGTTAATTTACTTTAATAATTTAAAAATTAATACTTATCTGAACCAAATAGGGGTAATATTGCATCGCAAAATATTGAATTATATTTTATATAACATTTGTTGCAAAAAAACTAATAATTAATCTTATGAAAAACATGAAAATTTAAAACTATGATAACAAATCTATTATTACATTCTAACCTTACAAATTTATATAATTAATTTATGAATTTGTAGATTCGGTTTATATCGAAAATAATTATGATAATTGGAAGTAAATTAAAAATTATCTTATTAAAATTATGATTAAATAATATGTCTTCTTTATGTTTATTCAGATTTGGGACCGATAATAATTAAATCACATCTTTTATTTACAAATTAAATCTACATGTATATATATTTAATATAATATATATTTAATATATAATAATTGAGAGTAACTTAAAAATTTTCTTAGTTAAAAAATAATTAAATAATGAGATTTTTTTATTTTTATCTAAACTTGGGACCGACAATGATTAAGTTATCTTAATCAAAGAAATCTGAAAAAAAAACAATGATTTTGACGTGAGAAACGGAATGTCCCGAACAACCGAAAAATTTTGAAGATGAGCTGCAGA
>NW_012045765.1:0-590 GCF_000956235.1 Wasmannia auropunctata
TTCTAAAAATGCAATCTCTCACTTCGAAGACTCGAGGATAATTAAAAAAAATAGAGGGATATTTGTCTTTGGCTAAAGTAATAAAAGTTAATTGTCCTCTTAAAAGAGCAGCAAAAGGAAATAATTTAACACAAATAATTATCAAATCAATATTAAAAATTATTATTTTATATACAATTTCTAAGAATTAATATATCTAAGAAATATTAGAATATTAGATATTAAGGAGATATTAGATAATATATTATATATATTTTTTCATTAGATATCTTTGATATCTACTTTAGATATTTACTTTAAATATCAATCATCAATTATTTTAAATGAACAATTGGAATGGTTTGAATTTACCAAAATAATAGCTCTTACGCTTTAATGTATAGGCCTTCTTATATTTCTAAAAATGCAATCTCTCATTTTAAAGGCTCGAGGATATGTAACTAATTTTTTTAAAGCAAAGGAATATTTTTAAAAATGCAATCTGTCACTTCAAAGACACGAGAACATATATATAATGTTTTTAAAGCAAATAAATATTTCTAAAAATCCAATCTCTCAAGTTGAAGACTCGAGGATATACATATAATTTT
>NW_012045766.1:0-561 GCF_000956235.1 Wasmannia auropunctata
AGCCGCTAAAAGTAATACAACAGTTGCAAGATCTATTCTTTCATCTACCTCTGCAGGGCCATCAAATATTTCTTTAGTAAGTTGCGTTTTTTAAATAACTTGTAGAAAATAGGCTTCCGAGAATAAATCAATGTCTATGGAAGCCAACACGTACAGTATCGGAAAGAAGGGATTCTTATAAATGCATACTAACTCAAAGAGTAATCTGCACTCCCTCCCTTCCTTCCCCCTCTCTCTCTGTGTGTATGTTTTACTCACGATTATTCCTTCCTTTACACATACATATATCTTATTATATTCTTACTCATTTATCTATTATTAATGTAATCTATAATTTTACAGTCAAACAATACTAGAAATAAAACAACTGCAGAATCTGTCATCGTCCTTTCATCCGCCTCTGCAGGGCCATCAAACGTTCCTTCTGTAAGTGACATATTTTTATTATAAATCTTTATGGTAATCTCTTTCACACTCGCACACACACGCACGCACGCACGCACGCACGCACGCACGCACGCACGGGCACGCACGCACGCACGCACGCACGCACGCACGCAC
>NW_012045767.1:0-384 GCF_000956235.1 Wasmannia auropunctata
CTCTCTCTCTCTCTCTCTCTCTCTCTCTCTCTCTCTCTCTCTCTCTCTCTCTCTCTCTCTCTCTCTCTCTCTTGCACGCGCGCGCGTGTGTGTCACGATTATTCCCTCTCTTACACATTCACATATATATCTGCGTTCTTATTCATTTATCTGTTATTAATGTAATCTATAATTTAATTTACAGTCAGCCGCTAAAAGTAATACAACAGTTGCAAGACCTATTCTTTCATCTACCTCTGCAGGGCCATCAAATATTTCTTTAGTAAGTTGCGTTTTTTAAATAACTTGTAGAAAATAGGCTTCCGAGAATAAATCAATGTCTATGAAAGCCAACACGTACAGTATCGGAAAGAAGGGATTCTTATAAATGCATACTAACTTAGA
>NW_012045768.1:0-361 GCF_000956235.1 Wasmannia auropunctata
TAGACTCAGAAGACAATCTAGCGGATATATTAATCAAAGCTCTAGGAAGAATAAAATTTGAAAAATTTAGATCTTTATTACATATTGTTTAAAATATAATGTGGAAAATTTTGTTTAAAGAGTAAAAGATCACGAGCGTAAAAATTAAAAAGGCGTGTTAAAGTATGCGTAATTTACACGCTACGTGAAGTTGGCTGCAGAGCAGCGTAGCGAGAGCATGTGTGAGTGAGTGCTTGTGTCGTAAGACTGAGCGGAACGAGCACGAAAGGAGCACGCAGAGAGAGCATGCCGTATCCGCGCGCAAGCTAAGTTGTATCCATGGATAGCATGGGAATCGCGCAACGAAATTAATAAATATTCA
>NW_012045769.1:0-455 GCF_000956235.1 Wasmannia auropunctata
AGAGCTTGATAGATTTTAATGAATCAGATGGGAATGAAAGCGAGTCGGAAGAAAATTTCGATAGAAACTCTGTAAATAGTAATGTAGATAAAAATGAGAATGCGAATGATCAAAGTGAATCCGTCAAAAAAGGAAATACTTTGAATGTTAATGAAAGACTGAGAAAATTAAGTGCGCGCTCGAATCAGAGTGATGAAAATGAAACTGGTGTGCGTAGATCCGAGAGAGAAAGACAAAAACCAGTTAGGTATGGCAAACCCGTAGAAACTAAGTTTGTGTATGTAAACGTGGTAAGTGCGAAAAATCCACTCACGTATGCTGAAGCGTTGAAAAGCGAAGAATGTAAATTATGACTAGAAGCAATGAATCGCGAAGTGAATTGTCTAATGAAAAATCAAACCTGGCAGTTAGTCGAAAAGCCGAAAAGTATGAGAATACTAGATTTGAAATGGGTG
>NW_012045770.1:0-1462 GCF_000956235.1 Wasmannia auropunctata
TAATTGTATAAAGTTAATTCTATAATAATCTAATTAGTTTTTACTAAAAATTGTTGCGAAAAACTTATATAAATTAGTAGAGAAGACCGGGGTCAAAAGTAACGGGTACAGTTGTAACATCGTGATTATTTTTAAAACTATAATAGATATACGTATGTGGCGGTGAGACAAAAATCACTAGACAGACCAATGTTGGTTTATTAATTCCTTGTCAGTCCACACGAAACGTGCACGTGCACAAAAGTAAAAAATACTTTCTTCATTCGTCAAGTAAATTTTATTATGTGCACAAAATCTAAAGTACTTTTTTTATGGTAAAGTTATAACGTATTATTTAAAAATATTTCAATGATTATTTATGTTGATGATTTGTATATTTTAATTGATTTTCATTTACATATTTATTTTGAAACTTTACTTCAAATTATAAAATATCATTAGGGAACAATTGTAACATCAATGCCCAGAGACGGTTGTAGCGTTACAATTGTCTGCGGATTTGCTTGATTTTATTTGAGTGTTTTTTTTTTTCATAATATAATTTGAACTTATTAGAAAGAAAGAGCTCATTTCCGGTTTTATATAGATTTTGTCCTTTTTATTTTATTATAGTTAATTTTATTAAATATATATTATATATATTCATATAACATTAACATATATAATTATAAATAAATGTATTTCATAAAACTTAATAAATAGCTAAGTATTTACCTATAAATAATGTAATACAATCGTCCCTCTCTACTGTTACAACCGTCTCTGAGGACAGTTGTAACAGTATTATAGTGTTTAAACAGTAATTACTTTTTTTTCTAGTTAATTTACAAAATTAAACACAAAAAAATTTTGTACATAAATAAATTTTACATTTAAAAATATATGTTCTTAAAATGTAAATATCATGTCATACCGTTGTATTCGGTAATATATGGAATTATGGTCACGTTCAATTTACTGTCTACTATGGTGTATCGTTGATGCGTATCCGGAGCGACAAGTGGTTTTTGTATCACAAGACAAATTTTCAGACAAAATACGAGGCGTCGTCAAAGTATTTCTCGCTAAAACTGATGAAATTAATGAAGGATAAACAACATATAAGTATATACACTGCCAAAAGATCTAATCGAAGGCTAAATACATAAAATTGATCATCCGTATTTTTATGCGCGACATCAAGAGAATTGCAACGCAAAATTAATTTAAACGACATATTGCTGGTCAATTTTTTATTTTTATATAAAATTATTTTCTCCTTCTAATTAATATTTATTCTTTTTACTTTTTACTTCAGACTATATGTGTGCTTAAAATTTCTTACATGATCAGTTGTCTGCTGCTGGTTCAGGTATGCAAGGAGAGAAGAAAGGTTGCTGATATGGCGCTAAGCGTTCAGAAGGAAAACTACCCTAGGAGTAAAGATACCCTGCACACCGTCGACTATCAGCACCGAGAGGAC
>NW_012045771.1:0-300 GCF_000956235.1 Wasmannia auropunctata
TTATACTCATTTCACAATAGCATATACACTTCGCGATAAGAGTGAAGTTTACAAATATTTCAAGCAATTTCAGGCAATAGCGGAAGCGCACTTCAATCAAAAACTGAGTCGGTTAAGATGCAATAACGGCCGTGAGTATCTTTCCACTGAAATGAGGAATTATTGCGCCAATCAAGGTATTCAGTATGAGTTCACTATAAGATACATGCCACAACAAAATGGAGTGGCAGAGCGAATGAATCGAACTATCGTGGAAAAGACTCGATGTATGCTTCTAGAATCGCAATTGAGTAAAACCTT
>NW_012045772.1:0-651 GCF_000956235.1 Wasmannia auropunctata
GAGCGACTTATTAAATGTTCCAGATAATAGACTGTCCACCTGGCAACATATTTCTGAGGTGCGACAGGACTTCTGGGCACGATGGAGTCTCAAATACTTGAACGAGCTCCAAACTCGCCATAAATGGAGCAAAGATGGACCGGAACTCAAGGTCGGCGCAGTTGTAATTATCAAGGACAAAACCATACCATGTACCCAATGGGCGCTGGGTAGAATCACCGAGTTGCATCCCGGTGAAGATGATATCGCACGGGCTGCCACGATCAAGACCGCGTCCGGAGAAACAAGGAGATCTGCGAAATCTCTGTGTCCATTACCAATCGAACAACAATCGTGATAAGGCGATGTATGCGTATCCATACGTGATGGATTAAATTGTATGCGCAAAAACGCTATATTTATTCGAATGTAAATTTATATTTAAAAAAAAAAGGACTGTTGATCGATATACTCTCTCAACGGGGGGAGTATGTTGCGTAGAGCAAATATAAAAATCATAAAAGTCGTGCATGACAAATAAAGCGAAGACGGCCGGCTCACACACACGCACACATACGTACGTCCATATACATTTATGCACATTCTCGCAACGTGGAAAACTGCGGCATATGGTCAATCGGGGACTCGACGCCTGATTTCCGGGGCTGTCTA
>NW_012045773.1:0-433 GCF_000956235.1 Wasmannia auropunctata
CAGCACCTCACTTCGGTGGACTGTGGGAATCCACAGTAAAACTGTTTAAACACCACTTCAAACGCGTAGTGGGAGATTCTTTGTTTACATTTGAAGAGTTAAATACGTTCGCCGTCGAAGTCGAGGGGATTTTAAACTCGAGGCCTATCACATCTATTTCATCCGATCCGAACGACTTATTAGTACTGTCTCCCGCCCACTATCTGATCGGAAGGACACTAATGACTCTCCCGGAGAGCGACTTATTAAATGTTCCAGATAATAGACTGTCCACCTGGCAACATATTTCTGAGGTGCGACAAGACTTCTGGGCACGATGGAGTCTCAAATACTTGAACGAGCTCCAAACTCGCCATAAATGGAGTAAAGATGGACCGGAACTCAAGGTCGGCGCAGTTGTAATTATCAAGGACAAAACCATACCATGTACCCA
>NW_012045774.1:0-808 GCF_000956235.1 Wasmannia auropunctata
TTACCAATGCGAAAAATTCAGGCAGTTGCCCGTAGATCAACGCCTTGAAACGGTAAAAAGGGCGAAGGTTGTGCTACAATTGCCTGCGCTCGCATCGCGGAACGCCTTGCAAATTTTCGGGCTGCACTATATGCCAAAGGCGCCATAACACCCTGTTGCATTCTGAGAAATACGCGAAAGGACTCGATATTGCGAAAGCCGAAACCCCCCAATCCAAATGACTATCCGAACTGTCCGTCGGGAACGTTACGAGTCTAGCAACAATGTCCCGTTTCGCGCCGCAATTATTAACCAGTGCGATAGTTTACATTCGAGACCGTCGGCGCAACGTCGTGAAATGTCGAGCATTGCTAGACAGCGGTGCTACGGCAAATTTTATTTTGGAATCCCTCGTGAAACGCTTGAACGTGCATGTGGTTAAGCAAGCGATACCGACCGGCGCGATTAACGCTACAACCACTATGTCAAGAGGCATGGTGCAAATTACTATCCAATCGTTGTATAACGACTTTAACAAGACGCTGACATGCTTGACGGTACCGATTATTACCGATCTCATTCCTTCGGAAACTTTCCCGCGGAACACAGTCGAGATACCTCCAAATCTTAGATTAGCCGATCCGGAATTCCACATACCGCAATCTATCGATTTATTAATCGGATCCGGAGCGACGCTATCGATGCTGTCTATCGGTCAAGTGAATTTGTCGCAGGGAGGTCACGATCTGTATTTACAGAAAACGAAACTAGGTTGGGTGGTCGCTGGAAGCACGTCTTCGCAATTGCCGTCGGATCCCGTTGCGTGTTA
>NW_012045775.1:0-339 GCF_000956235.1 Wasmannia auropunctata
GATGCGTTGCCGAGTTTTTAGGTTTCGCACCTTGTTATTGGTGGGTCCCTGATATGATTCTTTTTGGTAGATTTTCTATTGGTGGTCGTATCTATCGGGCCAAATTCGTTTGATCCGACCGCGGCAAAAATAATGTTTATTCCAAACGTGAGACCTTGAATTTTTTTGTTGGGCTATCTTGCCGTTTGATAGGATTTTATGACTCGACATGTGTGGGCTGTTTATTATTTTATTCTATGGAATTTTTGGTTGTCATGAATCCAGCCCAAACATACTTGTTGACAGTTTATCTGTTAGCCTTTTTCTTAAAAAAAACGTTCCAAACTTAGGTTTTCTTCG
>NW_012045776.1:0-535 GCF_000956235.1 Wasmannia auropunctata
CGTTGTTATTATAGCCTTTTGAGCTGTTGCATCTTCTTTTCTCCATTTGTCAGTGCGTTCATTTTCCGGTTTATCCAAAGTCACTACTTCATAAAGATTATTAGCACGAAATAATATTTCCATCTGAAATTTCCAAATTGTATAATCTTCCACATTAATTATAGTAACTTATCAATATTAGTTACATCGTCATTCAAACTTTTAGACATTTTGTTTATTCTGTAGAATAACTTTGTAAAATATCCAGACACTATACTAGGTGCGTAACTAAGTTTCCGGTTTTTTTAATTAATGAAAAATGAAAAATTTCAAGAGAAATACAAAAAATGGTTTATTCAAAGTATCGTCCCTAGCTATACATTTTTGTCATCTCTCTGGCAATACATGAATACCGCGACGATAAAACGACGCGTCTTTGGACCGAAACCATTCATCCAACCAATTTTGCACTTCTTCGAAATTGGCCAAGTGTAGCCCAGCCAAGCCATGCGCCATCGATCGGAACAAGTGATAATCGGAAGGGGCCACGTCTGGT
>NW_012045777.1:0-328 GCF_000956235.1 Wasmannia auropunctata
TCCATAGAAGCTCTGCAATAAATTACACTTCTGCTGCTCATTATCTCTCTCGAAAATTGTCTTGATCTTTATCCACATATCGTAAGCTGTTTTGCAGTTCAATAAGTGTAATAATGGCCTCTTGTCCACCGTTGTTATTATAGCCTTTTGAGCTGTTGCATCTTCTTTTCTCCATTTGTCAGTGCGTTCATTTTCCGGTTTATCCAAAGTCACTACTTCATAAAGATTATTAGCACGAAATAATATTTCCATCTGAAATTTCCAAATTGTATAATCTTCCACATTAATTATAGTAACTTATCAATATTAGTTACATCGTCATTCAAAC
>NW_012045778.1:0-651 GCF_000956235.1 Wasmannia auropunctata
CATGTCCAAGTTTATTGCAACGATAATATCTCACCTGTTTACCAGAAGTATTGAAAGTATTGATCTTCACTTTACAGTCCTTCGCTATATGTCCATGCTTATTACATTTGTAGCATTTTCTTCCTTCTGTTTTAAATGCTATTTCTTTCTCTTCCTGATTCCTTGCTTTTATACGCATTTCTTCTGCTATTAATCTTGCAGTTAAATTTTCTAAGGTTTTGTTATTATTATCTGTGGAATCCCATGCACTAGCAAAATGTGCATATTCATCCGGCAAAGTCGCAAGCACTTTCGATATTATCATTGTATCATTAATATCAATGTCCATGGCTTTCAAGCGATAAGCTAAATTTTTTAATTTGCTAATATATGTAGCTATTTCTGTACCTTTGTCGTAGACAAGTCCATAGAAGCTCTGCAATAAATTACACTTCTGCTGCTCATTATCTCTCTCGAAAATTGTCTTGATCTTTATCCACATATCGTAAGCTGTTTTGCAGTTCAATAAGTGTAATAATGGCCTCTTGTCCACCGTTGTTATTATAGCCTTTTGAGCTGTTGCATCTTCTTTTCTCCATTTGTCAGTGCGTTCATTTTCCGGTTTATCCAAAGTCACTACTTCATAAAGATTATTAGCACGAAATAATATTT
>NW_012045779.1:0-1797 GCF_000956235.1 Wasmannia auropunctata
GGGGTAAGGCTGGGGTGAAGAGGATTTACACGTTGGCATATGCGGACGACGTGGTTCTATTGGCGGAGGATGAAGGAGAAATGAGGAGTATGGTGGAAAGATTGAAGAGGTATTTGGATGGGAAGGGGCTTGAATTAAACGTGGGGAAGATGAAGATTGTGAGATTCAGAAAGGGGAGAGGGAGGGTGAGTAAAGTGAATTGGTGGTGGAAGGGGAAAAGAATTGAAGAGGCAAAGAAATTCAGGTACTTGGGATACACGGTGCAGAGGAATGGGGGGCAGGAAACGCACATAAAGGAGAGAATAACGAAAGCGGCGACGATATTAGATCAGGTATGGGGTATAGGGAAACGGAGGTTCGGAAGAGATTGGAGAAGAAGGATATGGATGTTCGATAGGTTAGTGTGGGCAGTGATGGGGTATGGGGTTGAAATATGGGGCTGGAAAGAGAGGGAGGGAATGGAAAGGTTGCACGAGAGGTTCTTGAGATGGGTATTGGGGGTGGAAAGAAGGACGCCGGGGTATTTGGTAAGGGAAGAAATTCAAAGAGAAATGTTGAAGAGTAGAGCGGGGAGTAGAGCATGGGGATTTGAAAAGAGGTTGAAGGAAGGAAGGCGAAGTGTGTTGGCGCAGGAATGCTTAAAAGAAATGAGGGATAGGATAACAAAGGGGAAGAAGCTGTCGGGTTGGGAGGAGGAAAGAAGGCGTTATTTTGAGGATAGGGGGGTGCGGATACAGGAATGGGAGAATCAAGGGAGGGTAGTGGAAGGATTTGAAGAGTTAGAGAGGAGGAAAAGAGAGAGTCAGAGGGAGGAGAGGTGGGGAAGAATAGGTGCGTCCGGAGTACATGGATAAGGGGTAGGGGGAGAGCAGATAGAGGAGAGTGCTTAGATTTAGAATGGTAATGAGATGTTGGGAGGGAAGTACTGGGAGGAAGGAGAAGGGAGATTGTGTAGGATGTGTGGAGAGGAAATAGAGACGTGGGAACATGTTTGGGAGGAATGTAGGAGTTGGAGTGAAAGAGGGGATGAGAGCTGGCAGGAAGCTGTGGGAAGAATATTGGGAGAGGGTGGAGAGGGGGAGGGTTGGATGAGAGAGGAAGAGGAGGAGAGAAGGAGGTGGAGAGGGGAGAAAGGAGAGGGGGAGAGAGAGAGGAGGGGGAGAATGGGGGGAAATGGAGGAAGGAGAAGTGGGGGAGGGATAGATTGAGTGAGGAGGGGAATGAGAGTGAGGAGTGGGTGTGAGAGTGTGAGAGAGAGAGAGAGGATAAGGTAGGAGTTATATGATTGTAACGGAAACGGAAACCAATTAGGGTTGAGGGAGAGACGGAGAGGGGGGATAGGTAGGCGATGCGGGCGGTGCGACGAGCGTGCGGAAATATTGTAAATTTTGTAAATATATTAGATTAGATGTAAGATGGAGGTTGTTAGATAAGATAGTGATAAGATAGATGTAAGTGCATGATGTAATACGATGTAAATAGCTTGTAACCCCGAGGGGAATCAATAAAGTTAATATAATACACAATAGTCAAAATTTTTCTTCTTTTTTGAGAAGCGTTAAAATCAGCAGCAGTGCTAACCGCGAAAAACAAAAAGAACTCAATTGATCACAGATATACGAAACGAATGAAAGGAAACTCATTTTAAATATTTACTTCAACAATTTAAAATATATACTTGGTGATCGCAACATCAATTAAAGCAATAAAATGTAAGATCTTAATATTATGATCAATAAAATGTGAAATTTTTAAAGTTATATTTCGATTTCTTTCCCTTTCCTTGTGGTTAAGATC
>NW_012045780.1:0-547 GCF_000956235.1 Wasmannia auropunctata
TAATGGGAATAAGGAAGGAGCTGATAATGGGACAAAGAGTAGGGAAGGAAAAATCAAGGGAAGGAATTATATGGGGAAAGATTAAATACGGGGTGGTAGGAGTGTATATAAAAGGGAATATGGAGAGGAGGTTGGAGGAGATGGGGGAGTGGATGGAGATAAGGCAGGAAGAAACAAAAATACTGATAGGGGGGATTTTAATACAAGAACAAGAGGAGAGGGGGGGAGAATAGTTATGGAAGAGAGAGGAGAGGAAGAGGTGGGAAGAAGGTCGAAGTATAGGGAGGTTAACAAAGAAGGTAGAATACTAATAGAATACATTAGAGAAAGGGGATGGTCAATTTTAAATGGAGGGGTGAAAGGGAATGAAGAGGGAAGCTGGATTTACACGGGCGGAAGGGAGGAATCAGTTATCGATTACGTATTGGTAGAAGACGAGATAAAAGAGGAGATAAAGATATAAAGAATGGAAGTGGGAGACCTGGTAGATTCGGACTACCACCCTCTAGTAGTAGAATTGAAGAACGGAGGAGAGGAAAGGAAAAAA
>NW_012045781.1:0-338 GCF_000956235.1 Wasmannia auropunctata
AAAAATTGCGTCTAGCAGTAAGTGCCGGAGTTTGTAACAGATGGCACTTCAATAAGTTAGATAAGGACATTGCACGTGTTTGAGTGAAACAAAAGATATTGTAAAAAATTCATTTAGAGATATCACTGACATTGAAAAGTATTTTATCGACCTCGTGCAAATTTTTCCGACCTTCCAGCATCGCCTTAATGTTAATAACTATTTCATGATAAAATCTTATTAAATTTTTCTTTTATAATTGCGAAATATAAAATAATTATTGTTTGGATAATTTTTTTATAAAAATGTAGAAAACGTAAAAAAATGTTTGCATGCATTTAGTATTAGACGCTAATCGC
>NW_012045782.1:0-314 GCF_000956235.1 Wasmannia auropunctata
TGAAATAGTAGACAGAATCTTCCTTTTTGTGACTCTGCCGTCTCCTGTATTCTCATTTACTCGATACTTGAGTAAATCCGCTGCAACGTCCCAATGCAATCCCAAAGTTCGCACTTCGTCGCCCAACGGTTTCTGTGCTTCTCCGCCCATCCGGTCGCTATCTTCACACGTAATTTTTGTCGAATTTGATTTCCATTTATGCATTGGAAACCCGCCAGCTCGTAAGACCTTGCTCACGCCTTCTTTGATCTCTACTAGTTCTTCTATGTTATCCGTTTCTGTTATCATGTCGTCCATATAAAAATCTCTTAATA
>NW_012045783.1:0-848 GCF_000956235.1 Wasmannia auropunctata
AATCTCTCGGATATTCGATCTCTTCCTGTAACCATGCTGGGCCCTCCCACCATAGCTCTCGGTTATTTATCTTCTCAGGTCCCACTCCTCTAGACAGCATATCGGCAGGATTTAGTTCCGATCTAACATGATGCCATTGCTTTTTCGACGAGATTTCTTGTATCTCGCTGACTCGATTCGATACAAAGGTCTTCCATTGTGATGGTTCCCCGGCGATCCAGGCTAACACCACCATCGAATCGCACTAATAAACGTTGGTCTTCTACCTGCAACGTGAGCGCCTCAGTTACCTTTTTCATGATTCGGGCTAGTAACAATGCCCCGCACAATTCTAATCGCGGTAAGCTAATCCTTTTTAATGGTGCCACGCGCAATTTTGCACAAATTAATTTACAATGTCGCTCGCCTTTGTCGCTTGTCGACCTCAGATATAGACACGCGCCGTACGCCTTTTCCGAAGCATCGCAGAATCCATGTATTTCGATCTTCGCTTTTGTCGTTAAACCCATTCTCCTCGGAATGCTTATTTGTTCGAGTGTTTTCAATTGTTGACAGTATCGTTTCCACGCTGTGTGTAAGTCTTCCGGTACTGACTCATCCCAGCCTACCTTACTTTGCCATAGACGCTGTAGCATAATTTTTGCATGTACAACGACTGGATTGACCAAACCTAGCGGATCATAGATTTGTGAAATAGTAGACAGAATCTTCCTTTTTGTAACTCTGCTGTCTCCTGTATTCACATTTACTCGGTACTTGAGTGAATCCGCTGTAACGTCCCAATGCAATCCCAAAGTTCGCACTTCGTCGCCCAACGTTTTCTGTGCTTCTCCGCCCATCCGGTCGCT
>NW_012045784.1:0-355 GCF_000956235.1 Wasmannia auropunctata
TAAGAAGATTCACTGCCGAGAAAAATATATATTAATTATAAAATAGAACAAGAGTTAGGCCAATAAACGAGCATACTTTTGGTTGATTAATTAATACAAAAAATATTTTAATAATTAAAGAATTGATGGAATGTTTCGGCTTACTTACACGGAAAAAACGATTTTGTTGAAAGGTCTGAAAATTTTGCTGAATACAGAGCTGAAAATAACTTTTTGTTGAATCATCAAAATAATTTGTTGGAATGTTAAAACTGATAAGCATTGCTGCAAAACGTTTTGATATTCTAGCAATCATTTTGACATTCGCACAAAATTATTTTGATTGTTGAACAAAAATTATTTTCAGATCTGGATA
>NW_012045785.1:0-747 GCF_000956235.1 Wasmannia auropunctata
ATTAAAGTTTTCATTATTAAAGTAAAGTAAAATTAGCAAGAATCACGAAAAAACGAGCCAGAAGGGCCTGCGTGAATTGAGGGCTTCGTGATTCGTTGTCCGATAGCCGAAAAGTCCGGTTACAACCTAACCTTGCAACCGACCAGGAGTTCTGGATCGGATGCATCTTTGTCAATTGTAGATTTTAATAAGAAACTAAAATGTAACGATGTCATATGCTGCCGTCAGGGACCCAACGCAGACCAGGGGATGAGGACTCCGGGAAGTGGTACCCGTGACGAGCGGATAACTCGACGGACTCTTCAAACTAAGGGAGAGCTGAAGGACTTCCCGCCGGAACCTGGAGAAGACGGGAGAAATATATTAGTCCTTTAAAATATTTTATCTTAAATAGTGATGAATGCATGTATCATTCATCATCTAACGTATAAGAATACATTCTTCATATTTTATGTAATATAGATGATATAATATTAATAAGTTTATAATACTTACCTTTCATATATCCTCTTCGTACCTTAAAGAATAATTACATTAAAGTAAATTCATTTATATTCATTTAAACTCATTCAATTCATTAAATATAAAGAGTTAAAGTATATATACTTACCTGCGTAAAGTCAGTAGCTTACGTACCCAATCAGCACACAATATTTTTTAAATGTTTTTTAAATGTTTTTTTAATGTTTTTTTTTCATTTCCTGAACTCATTTTGGATAAAATATTTATTTAACATTTATTTAATAT
>NW_012045786.1:0-558 GCF_000956235.1 Wasmannia auropunctata
CGAGGTGAAACTTACGGCGTCGAAGTCGGAGATGACCTCATTCAGGAACCTGAGGCACTCGAGGCCTTGATTGTTGATGCTCTCCTCGCTGTAGAAGTCCGCGAAGTTCGGCATACTGGCGAACAGCACGCCCACCTCGGCGTAGCTCTGACTGTAGAGATCATCGTGGTGCCTCGCACGCGACAGGAAATACGCGGCCACGTGGGGCGGCAGAATGTTATAAATCAGCGCGCCATTTCTTCGCTTCATGTCCGCCGCTCGTTCCCTCTGCGCGATCACCTCCCGCCCATGAAGATAGAGCATCCTTCGCGCCTTCTCGGTCTGCACATAACATTCGTATCTTCGTTAACAAGTTTGCCATTCAAATTTTTCGCGCTGTCGAAAGCAACTGCAAAAAAAATCGAACAGAGAGAAAAAACAATGCTGAAATATTTAAAAATTTAGCTAGATACAGATCATGAAAATAAATTTTATTTGACTTATTAAAGTAACGATACAGGTCAAGTTGCTAAAATGTTGAATTTTAATTTGTTTTGCAGTTTTACTCATCATGATTAA
>NW_012045787.1:0-493 GCF_000956235.1 Wasmannia auropunctata
CAAAATAACCTACAGGAATATGATTCAATTGACGCCAAGTTTACTGATTCCTTTAAAGTTAACCCTAGTAACAAATATCATAACCACTTCCGTCACTTAAATGTACGAACTCTGAACAAATTTGGTTTATCGAGACCGGAGGCCGGTCTAATAACAAGATTAATCATGGGACTGGAATGGTCCAATAAAAGGAAATTCAAATGCAATATCATCAACTCTCTGAGTTGCAAATGCACAGACGATATTCAAGACATATCCTCTGGAACTGCTCTTTGTTGGACAGCCTTAGAGATAATTTGATCTCTGCCTTCCATAAAGGAAAATTACAAAGTCCTTTCTCTCTAGACTACTTAATCGGAAACCTTAATTGCAGAATTGTGAATGTAATCGTGAAATTTCTAAAACCCGTCCAGGATTTGTTAGACATTAAGTTATAATATCTATTCTAGTTAACTTAGTTTTATAATCTGTGTCCTGAGCTTTGGAACAGGGT
>NW_012045788.1:0-329 GCF_000956235.1 Wasmannia auropunctata
TATGACGGCTCCAATAATGAGCCAATAAAATCAATCGGAATTCTTGCATGGAATGTTACATATTACAGTGTACATTTATAAAGATCACTCCTTGGAGTGATGTGAATGTAGTAAAAGTATTCACAACTGCGAAAATAAAAAAAACTGCAAAAAATGCCAAACGGGCTTCGCTACAGGGACTTAAACTAAACAACAAAATTTCCTACATGGAAGTTTTTCAAAATAACCTACAGGAATATGATTCAATTGACGCCAAGTTTACTGATTCCTTTAAAGTTAACCCTAGTAACAAATATCATAACCACTTCCGTCACTTAAATGTACGAACT
>NW_012045789.1:0-395 GCF_000956235.1 Wasmannia auropunctata
TGGAATGATGTGAAATGTAGTAAAAGTATTCATATGACTGCGAAAATGAAAACTGCAACAAAATGCATACATTCTGTCACAACTCAACATAATCAATGAGGCAAAGTATGTGTTTTTCATACAATATATATTTTATATTTTATATAATGCATATAATATATGTATAAACTGCAAATAAATAATTGTTTACAGATTTATTCCGGCGGTATACGGAAAAAGAACTTTTATTTTAATCTAGTTTTTATAACGAACATGCTTTAATTAAAAGCCAAATTTTAGTAATATGACGGCTCCAATAATGAGCCAATAAAATCAATCGGAATTCTTGCATGGAATGTTACATATTACAGTGTACATTTATAAAGATCACTCCTTGGAGTGATGTGAATGTAGTA
>NW_012045790.1:0-372 GCF_000956235.1 Wasmannia auropunctata
TCATATATACTTTCAACTTTACTTTTGCAACGAATTAAAAGATGAGTTAAAAAAACAAATTAAATGTTGAATCAATACGAATTGTTGGCAGTAACGACGAAATATTAATAGGCAAAATATACGTTGACTTTATGAGCGCTAAAGCCGCTGTAAACGCATACTTACATTTTAATAATCGCGCCAAACAAAGATGAACTGTTACAGTGTAGATTTATAAATATCACTTCTTGGAATGATGTGAAATGTAGTAAAAGTATTCATATAACTGCGAAAATGAAAACTGCAACAAAATGCATACATTCTGTCACAACTCAACGTAATCAATGAGGTAAAGTACATGTTTTTCATACAATATATATTTTATATTTTATA
>NW_012045791.1:0-658 GCF_000956235.1 Wasmannia auropunctata
CAGTGTTGCCAACCGTACGATTTTGCTCGTACAAATACGATAATTTAGGTCTTTTTACGATGTACGATCTAAAGAGTGGGATCGTACTTAAAAATACGATAATTTTGTTTGAACAACCAAATTTGTCTTTTTACTTGGCCTGTCGACCTTTTTTTTTCTTAAATTTAAGAAGACATCTTCCAATGATAACAAGGATTATCGATAGTCCAGAATTGGAATGCAATTTTACCGACCGGCTTGTAGAGACAGATATATACGAGTACGGCACGCAGAACAAGGTATCATATACGAAGTGTTACGAAGTTACATGGTTTCCATAAGCCAGCAGTGAAACAGCGTCAGTGCGTCTTGACAATTCTGGCATCGGTTATTGGCGGAAGAAGCACATTTTAATTAAAAAATTATAGCCCAATCTGCGTTATATTTAGAATTTTATAAGCAATTCGTGTTTTAATTAAATCTGATGATTTAATTGTTCCTAACCTATTATAAAAAGCGTTAATTTTAAATATTTTTGATGAAAATATGGTAAGATAGTAGATAGACAGGGGGGATTGTCAATCAATGAATGAGGGCCATCGGGGGTGCGACGTGTGCGGATGAAAGGAAGGGAGGTAAGAAGGGAGGTAGCATGCCACAAGATGTCGCTACTTCCAAT
>NW_012045792.1:0-676 GCF_000956235.1 Wasmannia auropunctata
GCGTGGTGGGGGTGGCCGCTGTGCGAGAGTGACAGCCATGCGGCTTGGGGATTGCTGCCTCACTTTAATAATGTCAGTTAAAGTGAGGCAGCAATCCCCAAGCTGCATGGTTGTCATTCTCGCACTACTGTTGCACAGTTCGGCCATCCCCACCACCCCAAGGCTCACTCCAGTATGTTATATATCTCACTGATCTTAAGCCGGTTTTACATTAGTTGCAAGCCGATCGCAAGCTTGTTGCGACAGCCAATCCGAAGCACTGATTTCAAAATGCAAGCTTCAGATTGGCTGTCGCAACAAGCTTGCGATCAGCCGGTTCTACATTAGTTGCAATCAGCTTGCAACTAATGTAGAACCGGCTTTATAAATAGTGGGACTCCCGAGCCGGGAGTCCCACTACCGTCTATTGTACAGTATAGCTTGGAAAAGGATAAAAAACCACTTAGAACTCTGAACCACTGCTCTCTCTCGGATCTCCTCTTAACTCTTTGCAGCAAGTATTGTGGAATGCCACCTTTTCCATAACCATTTTCTGAATAACTGAATTTTCACTCAATTTTCGAACTTGTTTTTGAATTTTGGTATCAGTTATACATTCAAGCATAAGAATCGATGTGCAATAATTTGAAATCATGGGTGATTTTGTTTATACGAATAAACAAACGTTGAAAAATTG
>NW_012045793.1:0-866 GCF_000956235.1 Wasmannia auropunctata
CTTTACCATATAGAATAACAATGTGGGTTTATACTAATCTGTGATATTTCATTGCATTTTTTACTCTTGGAAAGTGACATGGGGATTTTTATAAAAATAATTTAACACTAGAGTATCAACGATATTAATAATGAAATATTTTATAATCGCGATTGAAAGAAATTCGGAAATGTTCCAAATCGTGAATATTTTTACTAAAATATATTACGAAGTAATAAAAAGTATACTTTGCAATTATAAACCTATAATAATGTATTCTATTTGTTAGCAAATAATGTTACAGACAATTAAGAAAATCGATTATTATGAGTATTGATTTAATGAAGTTAAATATATATGCATATCCTTGCAATTAGTAATCTTTTATCTCGTCAATCGCAAATGCTTTGCGTGGCAGTCACTGCCATGCCGAGGCAAAATAACGATAACTGTCGCCGAATAGGATTTCTGTGCCGCGAATATACCAGAAAGGTTCATTGCGAAACTGCATCTAAAGTCGCGGTCTTAAAATCGCGTTCATATTCGAGAGCGTACTGTGAGTCCATTCGCATCGGTCTCTGTTACATGCTCACAAAGAAATTTCGTGCTCGTGCAACAACAATATGAACGTCTCGTTGCGTCTATTTAGCTATTTTTTACGTACAGCCGAATAGCTTGAGCAGAGGTAAACACGTGCTCACGCACGAAGTTTTCTTTTCCTATCCGCAACTCATTGTAAGAAATGGTATTTTCATTGGATTTAATCTGCCCCGCAAAATTTATTTTTGATTTGTTATTATATTTTTTTAACTTACTTGTTCAATGCACACGTCGTGTTTTTTATTATTTTCAGCTAATAACATTATATAACGTATGTTTACTTCATA
>NW_012045794.1:0-2644 GCF_000956235.1 Wasmannia auropunctata
TGCTTTTCATTTAGTGATACAAGCCGACACAAATATTGTTTTGTTTTGTTATTTACTAAATGCTAAGAAAAATAGTGTGACGATGCGCCCTCGCCTCGCCACTAGATTCGGGGCCAATCATCCGCCCCTGGCGCTTAGCACCACAAGCCCACTACAAACACGTACGCCGAGCGTGTTATCCGCGAGCGCCCTTCCCCGCGACCTCCGCCGAAGTCCATCGGCGGGAGTATACAAGCCGCTGGCACGAGACAATCGACACCAGTCCTGAGCTAGCTCCTGTAGAGACTACTCCTATCCTTCGTGAAGAGAGTCGGGGCACTCGACTTTTTGACTCGACAGACCGAGACGTCCGGTTGACACTCAGAGCAACTTCTTGGAGAGAGGGCGCTCGGCTTTCTCGCCGGACCGGGGCGCCACGAAGGGCCCTGCGATTCCGCGATTGCGCATGCTGGACCGCTTCGCCGGCCCGACAACACTCAAACCGACCTGTCGGACCCGTACCGACCGAACCGATCCGCCGATTCCAGACTGACCGAGCCAGTCCGTCGGCCCCGTACCGACCGAACCGACCCGTCCGACAAGGACCGCACCGTACTGCTTTGGTACGCGTACCTGCGCTACTCTCTATTCAGCATTGTAAATATTGTACATAGTTTACCACCTATATTGCTAATAAATTGTGATTGTTAAACGAAGTGTCTCACGCCTTTCTTCCGCACCTGGCCCGAGCATAATCCGAACAGAAAAAGCGTACCGTCACAATAGAATGACGGCTTGTATTTGTATCGGCTTGTGTCGGAAAGCACCTTCTTACATCATGGCTTGTACTTATAGCTTTTTACAGTGTCGAGCAGAGTAATACTGTGTCAATAGAAACAATATGTTGGACACAAGTTACAATGTGTCATCTGTGTATATTTCGTTCCCAGCAAGAACCTATCTGCATCTGCGCATATGGACAGCATAGTGGGAGGTGTGCAAATCTACCGTAGGACGCTACTCAGTACCGGACACGTAAATACGTGTCGTATTTACGTGTGCTCGGGCCCGCGCTTATTATTAAAAAATTGAACTGATGAAATAATTTCTACATTTCAGTGTATTTAAATTGAAATTGTAATATATTTAATCCGGCTTGAGCTAGGTGACAAATTGCTACTTCGACTGCTAGATAGGGTGCGACAGACTCGAACTTGTTTGACAGATTTTATTGTACTAATTTTAAGTCATATTATCTAAAAGTACTTTATAAGACACAATGGATCTCCTACTAAATAAAAACTACAAATAAAATATTCAGAATTATAAGAAAATTACGTTTATTAAAATTCAAGTTAGTAACAATTTTAAATTTTAAAGAGATCAATGTGTTCAGTAACATATGTCGACTTAAAATTAAAGTAAGAAATATAAAAATAAAGTCTTTCTTTTTAACAAATAAGCTAAAAAAATAAAATCTTAGCGGGCTTCCGTTTCCAGTAGTGTAAGAATGTGGACAAGTGAAAAATAGTGTGTGAGAAAGTAAGAAAGAGGAGTGCGTAGAGTGAGAGAGAAAGTGAAAGGAGGGGTGGAGTGGAAAGTGTGAGTGGGTAGATAAGTGGAGGAGTGAAGGAGAGGGCAGGGAGGTCATAGGAAGGGAAAAAATAGGGAGGAAAGAGAGGAATTCCGAGGAGGTTAGGAAAGAAAGTAAGGAGAGAGGGTGGCGACACCTGGTAGAGTAGGTGGAAGAAGTTGGAGGGAAGAAGTGGGAAGACGGACAGCCATAGAGTAGAGGGAGGGAAGATGGTATGCGAGAAGGAGCAAAGGAGAGAAGGAGTATAGAGGCGCCACAAGGGAAGAGAGTATAGAGAGCAAAGAAGGTATGTAGATAGGAATATGGCAGAGGATAGTAGAAAGATGAGAGGTGCGGGAAGAGTGGAAATAAGAGAGAGGAGAGCGGAGAGAAGGGAGAGCGCAGGAAGTACAGAAAGCATAGAAGAATTATGGAAAAGGAAGAGAGAAGCAATGGAGGAAGAAGAGGAAAAAAAGTTGGAGATGGGAGAATGTAAAGTGGAGAAAAAAGCGCCAAAAGAGGGACAAAGAAGGGAGAGAAAGGCAGTGGAGGAAAGGGATAAAATAAATAAGGGGAGCAGAGGGGAGAAATGGAAGAGAGAATTAAGAGAATTATTAAGGGAGGTAAAGAAGAAGCTAAAAAAAGAGTTGAGAGGACAAGGGAGAAAAATAAAGAGAGAACTGGAAAATATAAAGAAGCAGCTGAAAGAAAGAGGAAAAATGGGAAAAAGAGAAAAGGGAAATGGAAGGGAGAATAGAAGAATTAGAAACGCAGGTTAAAGAAATGAGAATAGAATGAGGAAAAATGGAAAGGAGAAAGGGAAGGGAGGAGATAGAGGAAAGGGTAAGAAAGATGGAGAGAATGATAGAGATAAGAGAAAGGGAAGAGAGAAGGAAAAATATAATAATAAGAGGGATTAAAGGAGAGAAAGATGAGGAAATAATGGAAAATGTAGAGAGAATAGTGGAAGAAATAGGAGTCGAGTTAAAGATAAAAGAGATAAAGAAAATAGATAATGAGAAGAGGAGAGAAGGCGGGATAGTATTAATTAAGTGTGACAAATTAGAGCAGAAAAAAGAACTAATGATAAAG
>NW_012045795.1:0-454 GCF_000956235.1 Wasmannia auropunctata
TTCAAGCAGAAGACGGCATACGGAATACTTCACGAAACGAAAAGGCGACGCGCTCAAGACAAACTCGATGTTAAAATTTCGTTTATCTCTTTGCGACAGCGAATAAAAATTTTCGTAGGAAATATAGGTATCTCTACGGTATGTTCCGCGATGTTTATTTATTTTATTCGGTTTTATTTCCTCGGGCGCGCGCTGTACCGTCAAAAATTTACGTCCGAATAAAGAACAATCGTCGAAGAGAAAAAAGGACGTTTCCCGACGCTCGTCCTTGCGCATTCATGTGCAAAACGTATCGCGACGGGGGCACACAGTGAGCTGTGTGCGCCCGCGCGCGCGCCGGAGTTATTTCACTAATCCGTCGTTTCGCTTGACCGAGATTACGCAAGCGACGAACTAATCAACCAACAATGAAAGTTATTTGCCGTAATCCAGGCGGGGAAAACGCGCGCGCGCG
>NW_012045796.1:0-1044 GCF_000956235.1 Wasmannia auropunctata
GGAGGGGGAGGAATAGAATATATAATTGGCAAAGGGGAAACATAACTGCAACGTTAAGATACCCTCACCATAAAACCGTTGGGCTTTAAACGGGGGATTTTAATTTAAAAGTTTAAGTATCTTATCGATTCCACCGTGTTCCGCCAACTTCCATTATAATCTCCATTGTAATACAACTTCTACCTGTATAATGAGTGCATCCAGCGTAGAATGAATAGTTTGTGGATGATCGGCGAGAGAGAGAGAGAGAGAGAGAGAGCGCGCTCGAGAAGAGAGAGAGAAAATAGAGGCGTTCGGGGATAATTGCAGGAAACGCGAGGAGTGACGGCGACCGCGGTTGGACTCGACTAGTCGGGGATCCTCGCGACGTTTCGCTTCGCCGCGGAATCCGATCTCTTCGCGGGGAGTTTTTTTTTTCGGGCGGCCGCGCGCCGCACGCGCGAATTCGAGGGGTCCTTCCTCGGTACCTCGGTGGAAATCATCGGAATCGACGCTTCGCAGCCGCGCATTTCGTTCGCCCTCGATTCGGCACGCGTCGTCTCTCGCCTAATATACGATCGCCTGTATACGATCTCAATGGAACGTCGTCGCGATCGCGCGGCGACGACGTATCATAGTAACCTTGAGATCCCGTCAAGGTAATCGGGATCCTCCCGTGCCCGAGAGCGCGGCCGTCGCACGTTCTCCTCGGCCTCGCGCCGCGACTCGCGAGAGAGCACGTACGGTCGGTCGGGAGGACGCGTCGTCGGCAGGACGCGTGAGCGGTGCGATTATCCGCGAGATGAAGAAAAGCTCCAGCATGCCTCGATCGATAGGCGCACGGCCTTCGCCGGACTGACTTCCTCGCGCACGCAACGCGAGAGAGCGAACGCGCGTCGCGCGCGTTCACCAAGGAGCACGTGTGCACATCTATACGGCGACGACGACGACGACGAGACGGTCGGAGACGCAGGATTGGTATAGCTCGGTGATCGGTCGTCGCGCGGCAACCCCCGACGGGGAAGAAGAGTGGCAGCCGAGTCGAAGCATGTGATCTCCGCGGGG
>NW_012045797.1:0-312 GCF_000956235.1 Wasmannia auropunctata
GTGTGCTCTTCCGATCTATTTTGATGATTCAACAAAAAATTATTTTCAGATCTGTATTTAGCAAAATTTTTAGACCTTTTAACAAAATCGTTGTATATATTCACATGCATAAAAGAAAAAAAAGCAACTTAATTAAAGCATGATGATCAAAAATTAAACGACGCTTAGATATTATATTGATTTGCATACTAAACAAAAAGCATTTAACATCTGACATAGTTTGTGAAAATCTGCAGGAAAAGCTGACTGATCCGCACAATCATTTAAGACTCAGCAAATTTATAATATAGACCCGAATATCTTGCGAACATT
>NW_012045798.1:0-379 GCF_000956235.1 Wasmannia auropunctata
TAAAGTTGCCGAATGCGTACCGGTCTCATAAAGCGTACCTCTTCAATATTTTATAGTTCCACTTAATAGAAGCAACATATAGTTACAAAAATATGAAGTAAATAAGAAATGTGTGAGATAGACAAAAAATAAACAGGTTACATCTTGTTTTGTGCATGTTATCAACATTTAAAAAAATTAGATACAATTGATGTAAATTTTTGATCAATTTATATAGCTGATATTAATGTAACCATGCAATTTTTAATTGAATCGTTATTTTTTTACTTAAAAGAAAGTTTATGATAGCATATTTTACATTCATTGTATATACATATTTACAATTATTATAAAAATTATATCAATATTTTTATCATCTCTGTCAACCCAGAGAGCACAA
>NW_012045799.1:0-362 GCF_000956235.1 Wasmannia auropunctata
AGACTCTACAAATACCAAAGATATTACAAATGAAAAGGTAACATTAATACATTTATATAAGATAAAAATTTATCCTAAAAATTTATTTGGATGTAAAATAAAATAAACTTTTTCTAAATTATATCTTTGCAAATTAAATAATAAAACTTATATTAGTTTACTCTAAAATATCATTAGATTAAACAAAATCTCTCTCTCTCTCTCTCTCTCTCTCTCTCTACAGTTTAATTTGTGACGTCCCGTCTAAATTTTTATTCTGTTATCCAACCGATTCGATTTAATTCAATAAACCACATAAATACGTAATCTCTTATTATTATTCTTTTATATTTATCCTACATATATATATATATATATATATA
>NW_012045800.1:0-2031 GCF_000956235.1 Wasmannia auropunctata
GAATATTGGACATCGAAACTCTTATCGTATTACGTCGGCTCGTTAGAAAGGTAGGTATCATAATATATCCAATTTTATGCTTATTAATATCATATATAGTAACAGATATATATATATGCACACACGCGGATGAACGTAAACCAACACATCACACTAGTACCGTATAATCAATTATATTTGTTATAATTTTAAGGATTTATAACACTTAAAAGTACCATAGTTTGTTGAAGTGAATTTTAATATATACTTCGAGTAATAAATATTTAAAACATTATTTTAAAAAACATTGTTACTAAATTTCTATATACATATATACATATTTATACTGTCAATAAGCATGACACATTTCTATATAATATTTCTATATAATATTTCTAATTTATTTTTATGGTCACGCATTTTCAAATACAAAATATCCCTTTTAAATCATACATCTACTAACTCGCACGAGATAACGAGATTTATCTATATAATTACGGATATCCGTACATATTATAGATATAGCCGTTAAAAGATGACAATTCAAAGATTGTGTCGCATGTTAAAAGAGGGATAGCTTCCCGGCTAAGTGTATTCATGGTATACACACGCTTTACGCGCTTGGGGAAACCCCGAAGTATACGTGGATGCAATGATCAGATCGAACGAGGGGATGTGCGTGTACGCGCGGAAAGACCGCGGAGAGGGTTGCTACCAGTGGTGTGATGTGTTGAGTTACGCTTGTCCGCACCTGATGGTGTGCGTGTGCGTGCGTGTGTGTGTGTGTATGTGTGTAGGTGTGTGTGTGTGTGTGTGTGTGTGTGTGTGTCAGTAGCGGCTGCGGGATGGTTTCCATCGGGGGTGTACCTGTGTTCGTAGCAGGCCGGTTACCAGGCAACCGACAATAAGGAACGTGGATGGCCAATGGCGGCCCTCAAAATACCCCTTCGTCTAACACGGCTTGTTTCCCGTGCCAAAGAGCGAGACAGAGACAGGCCTTTTTGCCTTAGTAGCTGTTAAAGCCTTAAGCTTCAACGTCGGACCGTTCATGTCAAAATCTGATTTTAAAGTCTGATAAAATCTGATTTTTTTCTCCATTTTTTGGCCTTTCGGATAATTGATATTCTAATTGATATTCAATGCCATATGCCACTGATAATTATTTCTTTATACCCAAAGGAATCTGAAACTGTTGAAGATGCGGGTGTGTGTATTTCTCAAGGCTCCAATAAATATCGAGAGTTTAGATGGAGAGAAAAAAGATTTTCCACCGAAGAAGATAATTATTACGAGATTATTTAATATAATTAAAGAATCTTGCTTATCAAATCTTATTTTTTTATATTTATTTCGTTGGGAACAAACAAATTTTCTATTTTTAGCACTTTCTTTCCCCCACAGCGCATACGCAAAATGAAAACATTATTTTAATTTTGTATGCGAGACATTTTTATTTTACATATCCAAATGCAGATAAATGCAGAAAAAACGATATTGAAAAAGATACTCTCTAAAGATACAAAAATTAAGAATATTAAAAAAAAAATATTTAGAGTTACTATAAAGATAAAAATACTAAGAATGGGAAAATTTAAGTCCTGAAAATATTAATTGAGCTGGAAATATTGACATATTAAGATTTGAACTGATATAAAATTACTTGCAATCATATCCAATTTTTAAAATCACAATAATGTAAATAAATTTGTTTGAATAAAAATGTTCCAATGTTTCTGCCATGTTTGGGTAAATTTATTTTGACTAACTGATGATTCGATTTAAATTTTAGATTGTTCTGCTAACTATTTCCTACTTCGAAGTAACTTCAAATAGTCTTTTGATCGTACGAGTACTGTTGTATGTCCACTATCGGCTTTAAATAATGGGATTGCAGTTTGTATGACCTATGTATCGCGTTTTTGTTTGTCCCTAACAGTAGCTCGAGAGATCGGGTATTCTGTTTTACGTGAACGAAGATCGACGTTCCTGGGGAGAGAGAGAGAGAGAGAGAGAGAGAGAGAGAGAGAGAGAGAGAGAGAGAGAGAGAGAGAG
>NW_012045801.1:0-374 GCF_000956235.1 Wasmannia auropunctata
TAATCGCTGGAAATAATCTACAGCAGTAAAGGCTCTCGACAACGGGCACCAGCATTAATTGTCTCGGAGAGTAGTACTTAACTGCAGCGTGCTCCGTACTTTCCAGGGCGAGTCAGCCATCTCGAGGTCGGTGTTCTCTTCCTCCCTCTTGCTGGTTGGTGGAGTCGACGATTTTATACACGTCGTTCGACTATGCCGCCGATTTCTACCTATGTTACGCTCGTGCGAAAAGAAAAGATTAAGTAAAACGCATCAAAATTATGCCACGACAACGCACGCGCGCGGATACGCTCGCCTCCCTAAATCGGGGAGGACGCAGGATCCAAAACCGCGCTCCTTCGGACGGACATTACGGCCCTTGTGACGGGCGGTTA
>NW_012045802.1:0-352 GCF_000956235.1 Wasmannia auropunctata
AGCGCGACGCCCGCGAATCGCGGCGTCGCACGTGATCCGATCGCTCGCAGTCGTCGGCGCGGGCTTCAAATTGGGCTCGTGACTCTTCCGGGCCTCGGGTATGCGGCTCGTGCTCCGATCACTAATCGCTGGAAATAATCTACAGCAGTAAAGGCTCTCGACAACGGGCACCAGCATTAATTGTCTCGGAGAGTAGTACTTAACTGCAGCGTGCTCCGTACTTTCCAGGGCGAGTCAGCCATCTCGAGGTCGGTGTTCTCTTCCTCCCTCTTGCTGGTTGGTGGAGTCGACGATTTTATACACGTCGTTCGACTATGCCGCCGATTTCTACCTATGTTACGCTCGTGCGAAA
>NW_012045803.1:0-714 GCF_000956235.1 Wasmannia auropunctata
CTGCGATACCATATATGTTTTGTATTTAATCAATATAGATAACAGAGACAGAAATTATATCTGAACTATTTGTCAAATTTAGCAAGAAAGTTTCTCTATGACGTTTAATCAGTCCAAATTCCAATCATATTTGGTTATGAGACCTATATTTTCTTGCATATATTCTTAGAATATTGCTGCTATAAATTCTATGTATAACAGACAATTTTTTAGCAGATACAAAAAACAGCAATATAATTTAAGTGTAATATTTAGAATTCTAGCTGGAACAACAAAACATTTCCCTGAGTGTATAAAATGCTAAATAATATTTAGCATTTTTGAGATTCTATAGGATCGATTTTCTTTCATTATTTGAAAAGTATTTATTTTTTACTTTTATCACTTTTATCACTATACTTCTATCAATATAGCGATATTGTTGTAATATATAAATTTTTTGATAACAAATGGTTTTTTTGTAATTTTCTTTGTAATTTTCTTTTTTGTATTTCTATTTTTACTTTTTTGGAGAATAATTTAATTTCTATTGATTTTATTTTACTTGGTAAATTTTAATTAAGTTTTAATGAAATAGAGTTAACAGAGTAAAGGTTATTTTAAATATTTGATAAATTTTGAATAATTTTTATCGAATGTTTTTATTTGGATAAGTTAAATTATTTAATGTGATTCATTCGCCGTCTGATGCGAATACTCGTGTAATGCGGGTAC
>NW_012045804.1:0-401 GCF_000956235.1 Wasmannia auropunctata
TTTTTGCTTCAATGTTGAATAACTCGGTGAAAAAAAATCGCTCATTGCTGATCGGGTGCTGAACTTAAAGCTAAAGATTTACGCTTTTGAACGATGTAAACCTCATTTGCGTGCGATTTTTATTTTATTTTCTGGAACTGTTTGTTATTCAATCTACTAACTATGTTCTTCCTGTTCCAGACTAAGCGATATCCCGTTTCATGAGCCTCCCGACACCGCGGGACCCTTCCTGACCACGATCCCCTCCCCCTGTACCAACCACCGTTCCCCAGTCCGACCGCCGACTAGTTCCGCCCGCGTCTAGGTTAAGTTCCGCCGTTAGGTTAAGTTGTTCTAGTTACTAGGTTAAGTTTCGTTCTTAGACATTAAGTTACCGCGAGTAAGAATCGTTCCGGAGGATT
>NW_012045805.1:0-391 GCF_000956235.1 Wasmannia auropunctata
TTGTAAAAAAAAGAATTATCTAATTATTTGATCTGTGTCAGTGATAACTTGTGACGTTTGCATTAAAACTATTAAAAACTTATTAAAATAAACACTCATTACGTGGAAATCACATGGGAATTAATCCATCTTTTTCGAGAAGTCGACAAATCTTTCAAAAGGTAAGATATTGCGTGCGTGCGTGCGTGCGTGCGTGCGTGTGGGCGTGTGTGTGTGTAAAAAAACATAGAGAGAGAGAGAATGTAAACGCATGTTTATGCGCGCGTGTAGTCAGCTGATCGTCGCGACGGTCCCGCGTATCGCCTGCCGGCGGACAGTAAGTTGCGCCGCCCCTGCCTACCATCCGTACGCGGTCCGTAATTTACTGAGTCGACAAGGCACACAGGGGATA
>NW_012045806.1:0-489 GCF_000956235.1 Wasmannia auropunctata
TGCGCTGCAAACGTAACCAACAAAGTCAGTCGACTGCTTGCTATCGTCGAGTGATTGCCTCGTGTGTCAGTAAATCGTCGTGGGTTAGTAAATAGTGCGCGTGTTTCTTTCCTCGACTGAGTTTTCAATCGACGAATAATTAATCGACACGAATTGATAATTATTAACTACTTAATACATTCGGAATTAAAGTCAGTTGACTGCTTGCTATCGTCAAGTAAACGGGTCGCGTGTTAATAAATCGTCGTGTGTTTCTTTCTTCGTGTGATTTTTCAGTGGACGGATAATTAATCGTCAGTGATTGTAAAGTACGTAATAGTACGGATATTAAGTAAATACATTAGAAGATTTCTCGTAATTTCTTCAAGTGCATAATTTGTATGTGAATTGAGTGTGAAATATTGAAGTGACACCGCGGTTTGTAAAAAAAAAAATTATCTAATTATTTGATCTGTGTCAGTGATAACTTGTACGTTTGCATTAAAACTA
>NW_012045807.1:0-447 GCF_000956235.1 Wasmannia auropunctata
TCCTTAGAATCACATTTCGCGTTTCGACAGCGCTGCAAACGTAACCAACAAAGTCAGTCGACTGCTTGCTATCGTCGAGTGAACGCTTCGTGAGTCAGTAAATCGTCGTGGGTTAGTAAATAGTGCGCGTGTTTCTTTCCTCGACTGAGTTTTCAATCGACGAATAATTAATCGACACGGATTGATAATTATTAACTACTCAATACATTCGGTATTAAAGTCAGTCGACTGCTTGCTATCGTCGAGTAAACGGGTCGCGTGTTAATAAATTGCCGTGTGTTTCTTTCTTCGTGTGATTTTTCAGTGGACGGATAATTAATCGCCAGTGATTGTAAAGTACGTAATAGTACGGATATTAAGTAAATACATTAGAAGATTTCTCGTAATTTCTTCAAGTGCATAATTTGAATGTGAATTGAGTGTGAAATATTGAAGTGACACTGCGGA
>NW_012045808.1:0-873 GCF_000956235.1 Wasmannia auropunctata
TTTTCAATAGTTTTAATGCAAACGTCACAAGTTATCACTGACACAGATCAAATAATTAAATAATTCTTTTTTTTTTTATAAACCGTGTCACTTCAATATTTCACACTCAATTCACATACAAATTATGTATTCGAAGAAATTACGAGAAATCTTCTAATGTATTTACTTAATATCGGTACTATTACGTACTTCACAATCACTGACGATTAATTATCCGTCCACTGAAAAATCACACGAAGAAAGAAACACACGGCGATTTATTAACACGCGACCCGTTCAATCGACGATAGCAAGCAGTCGACTGACTTTAATACCGAATGTATTAAGTAGTTAATAATTATCAATCCGTGTCGATTAATTATTACGTACGATTGAAAACTCAGTCGAGGAAGAAACACACGCACTATTTACTAACCCACGACGATTTACTGACACACGAGGCGTTCACTCGACGATCGCAAGCAGTCGACTGACTTTGTTGGTTACGTTTGCAGCGCTGTCGAAACGCGAACATGTGATTCTAAGGCTTTAACCGATACAAGTATTTGATTTATTTTTATAATTTGCAAACTTCAAGCGAGTATTTTATGTTTTATAAATATTTTATTAAGTATTTATTACTTTTATTAAAAAGTAAAAGTTTATTACTTTTATTAAAAATACTCGCTTAAAGTTTGCAAATTATAAAAATAAAAAATTTATTAAAAATAATTAATCAAATAAATCATTTAAATTATTAAAAATAAATCAAATACTTGTATCGGTTATAGCCTTAGAATCACATGTTCGCGTTTCGACAGCGCTGCAAACGTAACCAACAAAGTCAGTCGACTGCTTGCGATCGTCGAGTGAACGCCTCGTGTGTCAGTAAAA
>NW_012045809.1:0-436 GCF_000956235.1 Wasmannia auropunctata
TAAATATTGTTCTTTAAAAGAAGCTGAATCCGTAGGTAATTTTTTTAGGTAGGGTTGCCGACTTAAAACTCGGGAAAAACGCTTTTGAAAAGTCCGATTTTTACACGTGTCTTATGGGAGATATGAAAAATTCATTGGTTATTTAAAGATATCTATTCAGAAAGTGACAAGAAGTAAATAAAAAACTGACATATTGAAAGAGTAGGATCTCGTTTATCATTTAAAGCAAAAAAAATAATATTTTGCCGAAGAAGTGAATAAGAAATTTCGTAAAGAAGTTGTGAAAAGTGTAGGTTATAACTAAGTGTAGGTTATTATGTAGGTTATAAGTGTAGGTTCTGCTGTCGCGAGACCACGTGCGAGCGCTTCAGTGGTTACTACTCTGTTCAACCAAGCCTTGAATTTATTACTTAATAAATAATATTAAATTGTTTAT
>NW_012045810.1:0-840 GCF_000956235.1 Wasmannia auropunctata
TTCAGCTAAATATTTTTTGCTGTAGCGCCTAAATTTTAACAACTAATAAATTTAGCTTTGGCAGTAACAATATTAGTTGTCCTTATNTTTTAAAAACACACATTAGCTGCCACGGCTATATTTTAGCTGCGTTGGCCAATCCTTTCTCTGCTTGTGACGCACCCACACAACACCAGGCTATATCAAATGTCCGCACTCTTCAACAACTGCGGCTAAAATTATGCCACTCAACATGACTGTTCGAAAAGGTTTACACTATGTGGTTCGACAGTCGTCCGATAAATGGCGTCAATGGGGAGGCTGCAAAAAAATCAGTCCGGGAACTTATGGACCGCACTATGTATATATTTATCGTGTAAAGAAAGGTTGGAAGTCCGAGTTACATGAAATAAAGAAAGAATAGAACCTAGGACAGATAAATAAATAAAACTTGTTAAGTTAATTTACGATTCTTTTTGTAATAAAATAGGAAGGATCCCGGGATTGACCGTTACAATTGGACACAGTCATTTACAGCGACTGATGCCTAGAGGCTTTTTAGTTTTAAGCGCTGTGATTGACTTGTGTCCAATCGAAACGTGTCAATCGGGTACCACCCACAAAATACATCATATTCGAAACATTTATAAACCTTTCATGTATCCATTCGAATGTAAGTAATAACATACGAATAATAAGTAAAAATAATTTATTCCAATGTATTTTTCAAAAATGATTACATTATTTCTCATTTCTAATGTCACAACTTTAAATGATCAGCAAGGTAATCAGAAAGCATTAATTCTAATTAATATAATTTTTTAATATTTTCTAATTGTAAAATATTTTACAATACTAATA
>NW_012045811.1:0-466 GCF_000956235.1 Wasmannia auropunctata
AGACGTGTGCTCTTCCGATCTCTTTCTTAGCTACTCCTGTTAAAATACGCTTTTATTTTAGCTAATAAAATTGTATCTCGCAACAAATATATTTATCTTTAAAAAGTAAAAAGTATTTTAACAAGAGTAGTTAAGAAAGTGACATAAGGAAAGAATGATTTTGCTGAAAAATGTAAAAGTTTTGCTGGATATTTCTCAATAGAATTAGCTAAACATTATTTGATTTTTTCAGCATTATATTTTTTGCTGTAGCGCCTCAATTTTAACAACTAATAAATTTAGCTTTGGCAGTAACAATATTAGTTGTCCTTATATTTTAAAAACACACATTAGCTGCCACGGCTATATTTTAGCTGCGTTGGCCAATCCTTTCTCTGCCTGTGACGCACCCACACAACACCAGGCTATATCAAATGTCCGCACTCTTCAACAACTGCGGCTAAAATTATGCTACTCAACATGACTG
>NW_012045812.1:0-613 GCF_000956235.1 Wasmannia auropunctata
TTAGCATTTTAAATAGTAAAATGGACATATGTTTAATGAACCAAGAAAAACTTAATCGTTTTCTATTGCCTGGTGAAAAGGTCATTAAGAGACCATCCAATTTTCCATCACTTCCAGTAGACACTGAAGCACAACTGAATTCTCTTGAGAATTTCTTGAAAGATGATGGCAATTTATCTGCAGCAGTAAGTTTGTCTTTACAATATTATTTTATAAGTTTGTTGTGTTAACTTGTGTCTTATCTTGTTTCTTTTTGTTTTTTTTTCAGTCTATATATTTTGCGAAGTATGTTGATCCTGGTAGTCTTGATTCATCAGTAAGAAAAATTTTATCAAAAATTATGACTAACACTTTAGCTCAAACCTTTAGTTTTCAAGGTCGAGGAAATAAATGCAAATTTGAAGCGCTAAAAATTTGGGATCTTGTACAAGGTTTTGTATGTTTTTATGTTGTTTGGTTTTGTTAAGTTTAGAAGACGCTTTCTATAATTTTAATTTTATTCTTCCTATTTGCTTGATTTTATGTCTCTTAAAAACACTCGATATTTTATCCGTATTGTATCCGTTATTATATATTCACTTGTATCGGTATTGTCATTGAGCTATATAACATA
>NW_012045813.1:0-397 GCF_000956235.1 Wasmannia auropunctata
TTACCTGCAATGCAGAAGAAATACATCTGCAAGTAACGAGTAAGTTACGTACATATTTTTCTGTATTTTATGATTATTTGTAGAATGATTTAATCAACTTATAGAATAATTTCTCAATTTTCAGAGTTTCCATTATTGAAAAATATGATGCATAAAGGCTTTAATGAAATAAAAAAAGAAATTAGCATTTTAAATAGTAAAATGGACATATGTTTAATGAACCAAGAAAAACTTAATCGTTTTCTATTGCCTGGTGAAAAGGTCTCATTAAGAGACCATCCAATTTTCCATCACTTCCAGTAGACACTGAAGCACAACAGAATTCTCTCGAGAATTTCTTGAAAGATGATGGCAATTTATCTGCAGCAGTAAGTTTGTCTTTACAATATTATTTTAT
>NW_012045814.1:0-432 GCF_000956235.1 Wasmannia auropunctata
CAACTAAGTTGCGTACATCTAGTCCTATTCGCAGCTATACTTCTCAGTCAGTCCGTAAAAATTTGTTTAAAAGTCAGGAACATGGAGAATCTTTACATGATGTGTCAAGTGTCTCAGAAGTCAACGAAAATCAAAACATTTCAGAGAAAGATCAATTTACCTGCAATGCAGAAGAAATACATCTGCAAGTAACGAGTAAGTTACGTACATATTTTTCTGTATTTTATGATTATTTGTAGAATGATTTAATCAACTTATAGAATAATTTCTCAATTTTCAGAGTTTCCATTATTGAAAAATATGATTCATAAAGGCTTTAGTGAAATAAAAAAAGAAATTAGCATTTTAAATAGTAAAATGGACATATGTTTAATGAACCAAGAAAAACTTAATCGTTTTCTATTGCCTGGTGAAAAGGTCATTAAGAGACCA
>NW_012045815.1:0-662 GCF_000956235.1 Wasmannia auropunctata
ACGGGCACTGTTGTCTAGGCAAGCAAACAGAACACAATGAGAGTCGTTGCGCGCGCAGCGCACGGGAACGCAGGAGGCGCGGGAACGCAGGAGGCGCGGGAACACAGGAGGCGCGACAGCGCCCGATTCACCGCCGTTTTTTATTTTTGGCGGTATTTTAAAATCTGTTGTCAAGGTAGGTGCGGGAGCACAACTACATAGTTTCCATCCGGACGAGACATACTTGGGCATAAATATAATTATAAATAAAAATATTAATTACTTAATATGTAAAATTATTGCATGTATTATAATATATAGAAAATTTAATTTTAATTTGCTTTTTTCTTTTTTTTAATTAACTCATGGCTAATTGAGAATTTTTTATTTTGTTCTACCATTTTATGTCTTTCACTGATAGACTAATAGCTGATTAAATAGATGTATTTTCAGTGTCTCATTTCTTTCTGCATTTACAGCTACTTATCCTGATGCTGCAAATGCTTGTAAAAAGTATATAGCTGACTCAAATTATGAAAACAGATAAGCAATTGGGGAGAGGTATGAGGAAAAGAAAAAAACCACCTTATTTGGAGTCATCAGAATCATCAGATGAGGAGTATGAGTTGAACGATGACTTAAATTCAAACAGCAAGAAAAAGAAAATAATTAAAAAGTGTTCA
>NW_012045816.1:0-572 GCF_000956235.1 Wasmannia auropunctata
TGTTTTTACTAACCTTTATATTTTTTATGTACATTTATATTTACCTTTATAAACCTTTATATTTACAATATCTACATTTGACTAATATATTTTTTATCACAATATGTACATTTTACTAATATATAGGTATTTTCTATCACGATATGAACATGCAATTAATTCACGACTTATTAATCAGTCGTACAAATGATATGTATGTACTACCTATATACTACACTATTTATCAAATTCGTTGCAAAATCAATCAAACTTCCCGTGATACATACACAGATTTAAGGGACGTTCGCTGTCAGCGCTATCGGTCTGACATTCTGTCTTTATCATTCATTAGAAGTAAAACAAAAATAGAATAACGTAATAGCGCTAACAACATGCTTCCTGAACGCGCTTTTAATCTTTAGCGCCTCTTGTGACAGACATTGTAACCGTACAAAAACGACGACGATAATAATAACGTCTTAAAATAAAATTTCAAAAATCGGAATTTGAAGATTTATATCTCCGCTCGTAAGGCACGTAGAAGGAAAATAAAAACACTTTTATTATATAATTCAAACTCAAGCTATCGATTG
>NW_012045817.1:0-467 GCF_000956235.1 Wasmannia auropunctata
GTGCTCTTCCGATCTATCGTTACATAAATTAGTTGTTACTAAATAAAAATGTAACTTATAATTTATACAAATTAAATTAATATTTGAACGGTTAAATACAATATTTTCTATATTTTACCGTATGAAATTTTTTGCAGTGTCTATAAGTAGTGTATCATGTAAGAAATGATTGGAAGTGCTCAATGCGGTCATAAGCGTATTGCCAATATATATATTATAACAATATAATATTAGTTATATTAATAATTATTTCGACATACTCGTTCAATTCATCTTGTACAATTTCCGGTAAAAATTCATTATAACGGTCTGAAATAAATGCAAATTATTAAATAAAAATTATTTATTATGAGAAAATAAGTAAAATTACTATTATAAGTAAAATTATTATGCTAACCTTGTTTTTACTAACCTTTATATTTTTTATGTACATTTATATTTACCTTTATGAACCTTTATATTTACAA
>NW_012045818.1:0-513 GCF_000956235.1 Wasmannia auropunctata
TTTTCAAAGTACCCTCGCGGCGTGTTGATTTCGCCGCAGTTACTTCCGGACACGAATATTTTCAAAGTCCCTCGCGGCGTGTTGCTTCCGCCGCAGTAACCTTCGGACCCGTATATTTTCAAAGTCCCTTGCGGCGTGTTGCTTTCGCCGCAGTTACCTCCGGACCCGAATATTTTCAAAGTCTCTCGCGGCGTTATGCTTTCGCCAGTTACCTCCGGACCCGAATATTTTCAAAGTCCCTCGCGGCGTTATGCTTTCGCCAAAGTTACCTCCGGATCCGAATATTTTTAAAGTCCCTCGTGGTGTGTTGCTTTCGCCGCAGTTACCTCCGGACCTAAATACTTTCAAAGTCTTTCGCGGCGTGTTGCTTTCGCCGCAGTTACTTCCGGACCCGAATAAGTTCAAAGTCCCTCGCGGCGTGTTGCTTCCGCCGCAGTACCCTCCGGACCCGAATATTTTCAATGTCCCTGCGGCGTTATCCTTTTGCCACAGTTACCTCCGGACTCGAATATT
>NW_012045819.1:0-401 GCF_000956235.1 Wasmannia auropunctata
GTGTTGCTTCCGCCGCAGTTACTTCCGGACCCGAATATTTTCAATGTCCCTCGCGGCGTTATGCTTTCGCCACAGTTACCTCGGACCCGAATATTTTCAAAGTCCCACGCAGCGTGTTGCTTTCGCCGCAGTTATCTCCGGACCCGAATATTTCCAAAGTCCTTCGCGGTGTGTTGCTTTCGCCGCAGTTACTTCCGGACCCGAATATTTTCAAAGTCCCTCGCGGCGTGTTGCTTTCGCCGCAGTATTCTCCGTAACCGAATATTTTCAAAGTCCCTCGCGGCGTTATGCTTTCGCCACAGTTACCTCCGGACCCGAATATTTTCAAAGTCCTTCGCGGCGTGTTGCTTTTGCCGCAATTACCTCCGGACCCGAATATTTTCAAAGTCCTTCGCGGTGTA
>NW_012045820.1:0-443 GCF_000956235.1 Wasmannia auropunctata
TTCGCCGCAGTTACTTCCGGACCCGAATAATCTCAAAATCCCTCGAGGCGTGTTGCTTTCGCCGCAGTAACCTCCGGACTCGAATATTTTCAAAGTCCCTCGCGGCGTTATGCTTTCGCCAGAGTTATTTCCGGAACCGAATATTTTCAAAGTCCCTCGCGGCGTGTTGCTTTTGCCGCAGTAACATCCGGACACGAATATTTTCAAAGTCCCTTGCGGCGTGTTGCTTCCGCCGCAGTAACCTCCGGACCCGAATATTTTCAATGTCCCTCGCGGCGTTATGCTTTCGCCAGTTACCTCCGGACCCTAATATTTTCAAAGTCCCTCGCGGCGTTATGCTTTCGCCACAGTTACCTCCGGACCCGAATATTTACAAAGTCCCTCGCGGCGTGTTGCTTTCGCCGTAGTTACTTTCGTACCCGAATATTTTCAAAGTCCTTTGC
>NW_012045821.1:0-891 GCF_000956235.1 Wasmannia auropunctata
ACAGTTACCTCCGGACCCGAATATTTTCAAAGTCCCTTGCGGTGTGTTGCTTTCGCCGCAGTTACTTCCGGATCTCGAATATTTTCAAAGTCCCTCGCGGCGTGTTGCTTCCGCCGCAGTAACCTTCGGACCCGTATATTTTCAATGTCCCTCGCGGCGTTATGCTTTCGCCACAGTTACCTCCGGACCCGAATATTTTCAAAGTCCCTCGCGGCGTGTTGCTTTCGCCGCAGTTACCTCCGGACCCGAATATTTTCAAAGTCCCTCGCGGCGTGTTGCTTCCGCCGCAGTAACCTTCGGACCCGAATATTTTCAATAGTCCCTCGCGGCGTTATGCTTTCGCCACAGTTACCTCCGGACCCGAATATTTTCAAAGTCCCTCGCGGCGTGTTGCTTTCGTCGCAGTAACCTCCGGAACCGAATATTTTTAAAGTTTCTCGTGGTGTGTTGTTTTCGCCGCAGTTACTTCCGGACCCGAATAAGTTCAAAGTCCCTCGCGGCGTGTTGCTTCCGCCGCAGTAACCTCCGGACCCGAATATCTTCAATGTCCCTCGCGGCGTTATGCTTTCGCCACAGTTACCTCCGGACACGAATATTTTTAAAGTCCCTCGCGGTGTGTTGCTTTCGCCGCAGTTACCTCCGGACCTAAATATTTTCAAAGTCTCTCGCGGCGTGTTACTTTCGCCGCAGTTACTTCCGGACCCGAATATTTTCAAAGTCCTTCGCGGCGTGCTGCTTCCGCCGCAGTAACCTCCGGACCCGAATATTTTCAATATCCCTCGCGGCGTTATGCTTTCGCCACAGTTACCTCCGGACCCGAATATTTTCAAAGTCCTTCGCGGTGTGTTGCTTTCGCCGCAGTTACTTCCGGACCCGAATATTTTCAAAGTC
>NW_012045822.1:0-552 GCF_000956235.1 Wasmannia auropunctata
GCATACGACACTTATAAAAGAAATATTGTGTAGCTCTGAAAATGCCATGTTATTAAAATTAATACCAAATTAAATGAAAAGAATTGCGTTGCTACGTTGCTAGATTTTGCATTGCTACGATTTTCTAAAGGCCGTTAAAAAACGGCGCATGACAACCAATATCAGGAGATCGATTGTGTATCTTGAAATGAGATAAAAATTACAAAAATGAGCAAATTCACTAGATATTGGCCAGTAAAATTAAAAATATTGTAGTGAATTTGCTCACTTTTGTATTTTTCACCTTTATTCCAAAATATATAGTTGAGGACCGGATGTTGCGAACATAATTTATCGGGGATCGAGTGTGTATCTTGAAATAAAATGAGAATTACAAAAATGAGTAAATTCACTGGATATTGATCAGTAAAATTAAAAATATTCTAGTGAATTTGCTCCACCCAAAAAAAATAATTTTAATATTAGTGGAATCCGCTAAATCTTAGAGGATTTTATTCTTGTATATGGCCTCAAGAGGAATCCTTTGAAATTAAAAGGAAAATATTCTGTGCA
>NW_012045823.1:0-483 GCF_000956235.1 Wasmannia auropunctata
TATAAGTAAACTAAAAGAAGACCACTTAATTAAGGTAGGTTTTATCGAGAAAATCTCAGTTAAGTTAGTCCCTTCATATGGACGAATAATTCAATAAAACAACGTAATTCAATAAAAACATTTCGCATAGACTGTACATATGCGATTGTGTGACATTCATGTGACAACGTCACACTATCGAGTTGGCGTTGAGCGATAAATCATCTTAAAACAATTGAACGAAATGGAAATACAGCACAGAAATGAGATGCCCGGCAAAAAAAGTTTCACATATAATTATATATAATTATATGCAAAATATGTCTATATATACATTCATATATGTTTCTTTCTTTTGTAAAATTATTTTTTAATATAAAAAATGAAAATATATATTATAATAAGAAAGAAAAATAATTAAAAGGATAATTTTTACATTGTTTTTTTTACAAAAAAACAAGTTTGAAGAAATGAGAAAAATTACTTATATATAATTATATATAA
>NW_012045824.1:0-405 GCF_000956235.1 Wasmannia auropunctata
CAAGAACAAGATATAGCGGCAAGCTAAATTAAAACATGAAGAAAATATAAGTAAACTAAAAGAAGACCACTTAATTAAGGTGGTTTTATCGAGAAAATCTCAGTTAAGTTAGTCCCTTCATATGGATGAATAATTCAATAAAAACAAACGTAATTCAATAAAAACATTTCGCATAGACTGTACATATGCGATTGTGTGACATTCATGTGACAACGTCACACTATCGAGTTGGCGTTGAGCGATAAATCATCTTAAAACAATTGAACAAAATGGAAATACAGCACAGAAATGAGATGCCCGGCAAAAAAAAGTTTCACATATAATTATATATAATTATATGCAAAATATGTCTATATATACATTCATATGTTTCTTTCTTTTGTAAAATTATTTTTTGATATAAAA
>NW_012045825.1:0-497 GCF_000956235.1 Wasmannia auropunctata
TATATGTGAAACTTTTTTTTGCCGGGCATCTCATTTCTGTGCTGTATTTCCATTTCGTTCAATTGTTTTAAGATGATTTATCGCTCAACGCCAACTCGATAGTGTGACGTTGTCACATGAATGTCACACAATCGCATATGTACAGTCTATGCGAAATGTTTTTATTGAATTACGTTTGTTTTTATTGAATTATTCGTCCATATGAAGGGACTAACTTAACTGAGATTTTCTCGATAAAACCACCTTAATTAAGTGGTCTTCTTTTAGTTTACTTATATTTTCTTCATGTTTTAATTTAGCTTGCCGCTATATCTTGTTCTTGTTTCATTACTTGTTTGTTATAATACGTTGCGTTCGTAAGTTTTCTTAAGTATATATATCTGATAACATTTGATGCTTCCTCTTTAACCTCTTTTTTGTTAGTAAATCTGTACATTGTTTATTATATTTTCTTGAAATAGGTGTATCTGCAAAATAAAAAGTTTTGTCATTATATT
>NW_012045825.1:2951-3699 GCF_000956235.1 Wasmannia auropunctata
ATATTGCGTGCGTGCGTGCGTGCGTGCGTGCGTGTGTGTGTGTGAAAAGAGAGAGAGAGAGAAAGAGAGAATGTAAACGCATGTTTATGCGCGCGTGTAGTCAGCTGATCGTCGCGACGGTCCCACGTACCGCCTGCCGGCGGACAGTAAGTTGCGCCGCCCCTGTCTACCATCCGTACGCGGCCCGTAATTCGCTAACTATTTCTCGTTATAATTTGAAAACTAAGCTTCGGACAAAATTTTTGTAAAGAAAAAATCGTCTTAGAATTGAGTCAAGAATACGTCTTTTCAAGGACGAGGAGTTGTTCTGAATCACCCTGTATATATGTAAGAGAACAGCTGCTTATAGTGGACTGCATATGTACTCTGGCATGATTATATGTAATTCTTTATCCCGTTATTCTTGTGTAAGGATAAAGAAGACTTCGATTTAAAATAATTATTTAAAAAAAACAAAAATCTAGTAGAGTTTATGAAACAGTGAATCAAAGTTTTAATTTTCGTTTAACTTTCGTTCAAAGTTTCATTAGCCGTAAACTACGTTATATATATCAACATTCAGATTAGTTGAAACCTACTTCATCGATTATATATTGAATGTCTATAGTACGTACGTAGTAAAAAATAGTAAAAAAACTGAAACATAAATAATAAACTGAAATTTATTTATAATTGTAAAACTTTTATAAATATTTCTTTTCATGATTTTCTTTTTAAATGTAATTTAATAATATAAATAATGAGTACG
>NW_012045826.1:0-515 GCF_000956235.1 Wasmannia auropunctata
CACTTAAGGCTTTCTTGGCGAAGACCATCTTATTCAATTAAGATCATCTCAAGTACAATACATTTTATAGTGGCGAAATAAGAAGATCTTCGCGAAGAAGTTTTTGCCTAAGTAGATCTCAATTGATATAAGATCGTCTTTGCGAAGATATGCTTAAGATCGTGCTTATTTATTAATCGGCTGTTTCCGTAATATTACTAGGCGTTCCACCAATGGGAATATTGCATACGTTGAGAACAGACCTAATATAACTGTTGCGTTCTATCACTCCTATCTCGTATATTAATTAATAATGAGCATTTAAGCAAATGTTAAATGTTAAAATTACAATACAAAATATAATGACAAAACTTTTTATTTTGCAGATACACCTATTTCAAGAAAATATAATAAACAATGTACAGATTTACTAACAAAAAAGAGGTTAAAGAGGAAGCATCAAATGTTATCAGATATATATACTTAAGAAAACTTACGAACGCAACGTATTATAACAAACAAGTAATGAAACAAGA
>NW_012045827.1:0-403 GCF_000956235.1 Wasmannia auropunctata
CCTCCTCTCATATTCTCAATGGGCCCGCCGCTATCATTGTTTACGTAAACATACATGGCCCATGTTTACGTAAACATCTCGGCGGGTACCCCTGTGACGTCATCCCCCCCGCGCAAATCCCCCCCGCCCCGCTCCCCCCTCGGAGCTCCTGGGTTAGAACCGGCCTATTCCTCCTACTAACTTAATACACTTTCTACCTTGCGTAGGGGTCTGTCTAATCTTTTCGATGTCTATTATTTTTAGTATACTGTAGATTCATCTATTTAGTAAGGCAAAGATTTAATACATATTTCTACCTTGCGTAGGGGTCTATTTAATCTTTTCGGTATCTATTATTTTTAGAATATTATAGACTTATCCATTTAGTAAGACAAAGATTAAATAGACCCCTACGCAAGGTAGA
>NW_012045828.1:0-414 GCF_000956235.1 Wasmannia auropunctata
ATGTCGGTGCATCTCGTTGAGACAAAAGAGCAGCCAGATATCGGCGCTTCTCTCAACTACCTCCTCTTCCCCCGTAGTATTATTATTATTTTTTATTATCTCACGGTGTCACGTAGCAAAAAGAACGCCGATGTGCGCACATGGTGCGAAGTCTCGATTCGTCATTTTGCTAGAGCGACAAGTCTCAGTTCGTCATTCAACTGCAAACCGGCATGTACCGAAGCAAGTGGTCGTCGTCGTCGTCGTCGTCGTCGTCGTCGTCGTCGTCGTCGACGACGTCGTCGGAACCACCGTCACCATCCCTGATGGTACCGTCCGATGACGAAGACACGATCGCGCTGTGCAACCTCCTGCAGAGGTGCATTTTACAAGTAAGTATAACTAATCTAGAGAGATTATCTGTCTAGAGATATC
>NW_012045829.1:0-492 GCF_000956235.1 Wasmannia auropunctata
TGCTCTTCCGATCTATATTGGAATCAGCGTCGGATCTATATCTCATGTGGAAATACTTATTGGTGACAACCGAAGCAATTATATTATCCTGCCTTATGGAATGTGGAGGATGTTTATCGAGAGATGTATGGATATTGAACAATTTCTGCAATCAAGCATTCCATCTTCACTACAAATTCAAGATTTAATTATAGATCTCGTAAAAATACGCAATGAAAATATTGTAAAATTGGCGTTGAATGATACTTGTATGTATATGAAACCGTCGACTATGATTTTTATATTCGAACTCGAACATTGCGTTGAGCAGGCATACTTTAATTTAAATCAAAATACGGACGCCGTTAGTAATAAGTTTAAACATTTTGTTGATTATTTACGACGCAATTGTATCGTGAATAAAGACGATGCGATAAAGATTTTGCGTAACGTATATGATAAAACGTCGCTTATTGAATGTGAACTCATAGCTTACGCGACAGATCATATTGA
>NW_012045829.1:2824-3303 GCF_000956235.1 Wasmannia auropunctata
AAGTGCTGTTAATAAAGTGACTGACGAAACGAAGTTGACCAAGAGTCTGTTAAATCACCCACGCTCTCCTCTTCCAAACCCGCTCAGCGCTCCGTGCGGAGCGCGTACCGGCATTTCATCTCGCCATCGAGTTTATCTACTGCTCGCTGCCGGAACAAATACAATATATAAGAAATTATTATAATATATTTTAGTTAGTGAAATATTTCCTATTCAGGGTTTACATTTGAATATTAAAAATTAGTAAATATTTGATCATTTTCTTTTTTTTTATACTAGTTTTTTCTAGAATACGAGTTATTTTTATCATTTTAATATTCTATATAGACAGTACACTGATGCTTAACGATTATATTACGAACCTCGTTTTCTATCATTGGTTCTGGATTATTACGATTAAGCTGATCAATATATTCTGCCATATTAACATTTTCAATAATCACTTCATCATTGACATCTTCATCAACAATGTAATCATC
>NW_012045830.1:0-488 GCF_000956235.1 Wasmannia auropunctata
ATTTTATTGTGCTCGATTTTTTCACATTAAATTAATAAAGTCGCAATTAAATAATTGTTACGTCCAATCCCCGGGGAATGATTTATTTTCAAAGAAAGGGAAAATCAAAGAGAGTCCCGTTTAGAAACGAGCCTGGATTCAAGAGAAGGAGGGGGATACGGAAGGACGTAACCAGATAGCCTGTCTCGCAAATAGGCGCGGTGGCATATGTGCGAGTCGAAGGCGCTTTAACCGGGCTTGACGGACGAGTCAACGTCCTGAAGGGACGATGTTACTCGATCTCAAGCCAGCGCGATCGTTGGTCCTGTTTCGGTCAAGGAACTTAATCCTTTTGACTCAGAATCGGAACAGTGCGATTTTCTGCAAGGAAGGGGGGAAGTGAACGAGGGTGAGGTCGTTTAATGAATTATAGAGAGGTTAAGCATTTAATTGCTATAATTAAATTTATTGCTAGACGTGGTTACAATTTTCGCGTAGTAATTGGAAAT
>NW_012045831.1:0-498 GCF_000956235.1 Wasmannia auropunctata
TATTCTAGTAGACCAGTGGCTGTGTTTCCGCATAGCGCATCATGCGCATGATTTACCTATATCCTTTTATCTTTGTTTAACATTTGGTGAACTGATACATCATGCGTATGATGCACTTTGCGGAGCACAGCCATTAGTCTAAACGCAGCCAGTGTGATAATACGATACGTCGTACGTCATATCTGGAAGTGCGCGCCATTGGATGTTATATATACATATACATATGTTGCCTTTGCTGAAGTCTGTTCCTGCACGTGTAGTGAAATCGTGTGAAGAAAATATTTTATTGTGCTCGATTTTTTCACATTAAATTAATAAAGTCGCAATTAAATAATTGTTACGTCCAATCCCCGGGGAATGATTTATTTTCAAAGAAAGGGAAAATCAAAGAGAGTCCCGTTTAGAAACGAGCCTGGATTCAAGAGAAGGAGGGGGATACGAAAGGACGTAACCAGATAGCCTGTCTCGCAAATAGGCGCGGTGGCATATGTGCGAGTC
>NW_012045832.1:0-436 GCF_000956235.1 Wasmannia auropunctata
AATATTGTCATTATCACTCAAGAGTTTTTATGATTGCTTCCGTCTGCCGCAGAAGCTCTTCGCAATTGGCTACTTGCGTGACGGGTTGCGCCACAATAGGCGCTATCATCGGCGCTCCCGCGCCTGCCTCGATATTCCGGACGAGTCTCTCGATGTCGTCCTCCGCTACGTTTGCCGTGTCTTCGCCCTCATTCACCTCGGCTGCCGAGTCGGACGAGACGTTCTCGAGTGAGGGCTCGGTTGTGATCCGTTGGCCCTCCGTCGGTGTTGCGACGACGTTACCGCCACAACTTGGAACCGGGAGCTGGAACAGATCCGGTTCCAAGGTTAGGTTAGGTTAGTCAGTGTTTCCAAAAACGGGCCGCGACTGCGCATGACAGCTCATTGCTTAAGAGGAGCAATGGGAAATTTCTGTATATAATGCATAATAATTAAA
>NW_012045833.1:0-590 GCF_000956235.1 Wasmannia auropunctata
TCGGGAGACAAATGACCCCGAGCAAGGCGCGAAACTTCCGGACGTGCCGGGTAGTAACGCTCCTCCCTCGGAAACAGAGAACATGGCCGTCTTTCATCGGCCAATAAAATAAATCTTCTATTAAATCGCGGGATCCGCCCTTCTTGTAGGCGCGGATATTACTACGCGCGTCGCGGTGACGTCGCGTCTGACTTTACGCGCTTGGCGTTACTCGCTCAGTAGTGTGAGCGGCACGAAGTCCCGACGTTCTTCACACGGGCTCTCGGGTATCAAAGGATCGTATGTCCCGTAGTTACCTCCCGAGTGGCTTTACCATACCGACTCGAAGTTACCATCGCATTGTGGTGAATATCCTCCGAGAGACCGCGTCTTATCCCCGGAGCGCCGTCTCGACCTCCTGGGTAATGAATTGTGGCGGATTGTGAGAGAAATCTTTACAATGTCTATTAACACGCGGAATTGTGGCGAAATGTGGTACATTCGTATAAAATAAACTAAAATTAATGTCAATGAATTATATTGTGACAAATTGTGGTAGAAACCACTGAAATTAATAGTGATTGCCTCTCCTCGCGTGAAATGTGGTAGAC
>NW_012045834.1:0-328 GCF_000956235.1 Wasmannia auropunctata
GTCGTGTTTATTTTTGTAGGGCCTAAACTAACATTGAGATTTTAATAAAAAACGAGTATGTGATGAAGGGATATAAAACGAATATTATGAAAAAAATTCATAACTTTTTACCATTTAGTTTGGACAATAGAGCCTTTTAAAAAATATAATTTTCGATTTTTATTGATATATATGGAAGTAGCGAGTGAAGGAGGCGGCCAGTCGAGCTGCGTTAGTCTGCGTCTGTCTGAATTATTTTTTTTCTGCGTGTGCGTGCGGTCTATGGATAGGCACAACCAAATGTTTTTTCTCACTGGCAGCAATGGGAATATCGCCACCGAGCGCGCGA
>NW_012045835.1:0-1319 GCF_000956235.1 Wasmannia auropunctata
ATGTACAAATGGCTATATCCTCTCTTGAGTCATTTGACTTTACTTTAATTTTTGAAGCTAGTGCAGTAGGTATTTTCATTATGTATGTTTTCTTACATCATGAGTATTTTCACAAATATATTTCTTTACACTTATTATTTTGTTATTGTATCATTTTATCTTTATTTTTCTATGACTATTTTCTATCTTTAAACACTTAAAGACAAAATCATAACACGTACTGATAAAACATTCTCCGAACGCAGCTTAGCTCTGGACAAGTACGATCCTTTATATAAACTCTTAGCGTTAGCGATTGATGAGCATTGCGATTTTTAGCGGGATATAAGTTGTTGGAGTGAGTCTATAGGTAAAAGGACTGAATCTATAGGTGAAAGAAGAGCAACAAAAGTGAAAAAAAGCAGAAGAGACAAGAGAGAGTTACGTGAGAGAGGCGAAAAAATATATAAATAATATAGGAAGAAAAATACCCGCGGTAAATAAGATTATATTGATAAGATAGGAAGATGGAACCATTCTTAAGATGTTTGAGGAATGTACGACAGGAAATAAGAAAGGAGATGGAGGATTTAACAGACGAAATGTTATTTAGAGAGAAAGATTGGAAAAAGGAAAAAAATGAATTAAAAGAAAGAATAGAGAAATCAGAAAATGAAATGGCGTTTAAAGAGGTTGAAAACGGAAAGAAATAAATTGAAAGGAAAAATAGAGAGATTAGGCATGAGAATAGAGGAGTACGATAAGAATGAGCAACATTTGATGCAATTAGAATTGGAGAATAATATATTCAGTGTCGCTTCTACTTCGGTTGAAGTCTTAATTCCTAATTATAATAGTTTCACTAATATCTAATGTATGTAAAAATAATGTTTTTAGACTGACGACTCGGGAATCCTAATGAAGGATAATCGTATATGGCGTACGTCACACTGTGAATTCTACTTATATTCTTAATCGGGAGAACGTTGATAGTCGCGCGAATGAGAGCAATTTTAATTCCTTCAAAAGGTCTAAGGTAGTACACTCGCAAATTCAAAATATTGAGAATTTCTTGAAATTGAAACTATATGTTATACTAGAAGTCGTTGACACGCTTGTGCAATTATAATGAGATTGACCATCTCAATACTGAGATATAAGCAATTAAAAATTGCATTTTTATACGTGTTGCCTATACAAAGTTCAAAGTTGATAAAACTGTCGTGTTTATTTTTGTAGGGCCTAAACTAACATTGAGATTTTAATAAAAAACGAGTATGTGATGAAGGGATATAAAACGAATATTATGAAAAAAATTCATAACTTTTTACCATTTAGTT
>NW_012045836.1:0-1079 GCF_000956235.1 Wasmannia auropunctata
ATTTTTTTGAAGTGCGTACCATTTCGACAGAATTGAAGAAGTGAGACATGATGTTGGAGAGAAAAAACTTAAAAATACCATCTACAACCTTCCATTATAAGTCATGTCATTTTACTTGGTACTGCTATTTACCCAATGTGGTAGATTTCGATGTCAAATATAGTGTGGTAGTCTAGGATTAGTCTAGTTCTATAAAATCTATTTCTATTTCTCACATGTGTAGTAGCATTGAATTTGCGTCATTACAATGGACAATATGTAGCAGAGTTACTACAATATACCAAAAAAAATTAATTGAAATGAGTTACATGTCCGCCATATAATTTAATCTATCTGCAGAAAAAAAATCAAGAACAATGTTATGAAGCAAAAAAGCCTAAAGCATAAAATTTTAATCAAGATCCACTTCCTATTCCATCGCTTGAAAATGAAATTTCTTCAAGTATATTATTTTCATTTAAAATAGTGATTAATTGTTCATTATTAGATTTCCTGTAAATTAAAACAAAATATATAATATATATATACAAACCCAATAAATAGGAAAAGATTTGAATGAATTAAAATTTTTTAATTTTTGGATTGAAATAGGTTACATGTCCACCATATAATTTAATCTATCCATGGAAAAAAATCAAAAACAATCATAGAGGAATAATAAAAGGAAATCTATTACATATTGTCTGTAATGAAAAAATTATTAAAAAATTATTTTTTTTTTTTCCTATAAGATACATAAAGGATGTAGAGATGAGTAAAGCACATTATACATTCTACTACTTTAAGAATTTTACTAAAAATAATCTTTTAGCAGGGTAGCGAATCGAGTAATTAAAATTGTAAATATTTTGTAAATAATATGAATATTAATTTGCAATTTAAATAATGAGATATATTTTGTAAAAAATATGAAAATGATCTCGCAAATTATCGTATCATGATTACCGTATGATATTAATCATTATTGTAATTTGTAATTGTAGAGAGCGTTAGAATTAAAATCTGGTGATGCAACATTACTTTATATGCTTGTATGCTTAAAATGAGATAAAATATTAACAATTTTAATTACTCGATTC